>NC_041401.2:189574176-189874176 GCF_900747795.2 Erpetoichthys calabaricus | reverse complement strand
GCGCATACAAGTTCATTCCAAATGAGCCCAGTAGCTCATCTCAGCACTGTTAGGTCTTTTTTTGAAGCTGGGAGACCCAAACTGGCAACAGCACTCCAGATGAGACCTCAGCATGGAGTTATATTGCTTAGGATTACATCCCTTAACATGAACTCCACACATCACATAACCTAACATCCTGTTAGCCAATAAACTGTGGCCAAGAAGCAGACCAGTGCACTCAAATTAATATCTAGGATACCAACTGAACAGAAAAAATGTCATTGGAACCCTAAAACACCACAAAAAATGGCTTTGCTTAGCCTTCACAATGACGTCTAGGTTTGGAGATCTGTCCTCTTGTAAGCCAGGTCAGAACGTGATGTCTCTTTTCAGGAGCGGCTTGTATTTATATGGTTTGCACTGGTTGGGGCGAAGCCTACTTGAGGTGTTGTGGTTGTGGCTAGGTGTCCCCCATTAGGAGATGGGGACGGGAAAAGAAGATGCTGTTAGGGTTGGCGCCCCACCCACAATGACTGGTGTCCAAACTGGCAGATCTGGGACTTCCATCACTCACTTGCAGTTGGATACTGGACTTCCTGTCTGGTCGCTCCCAGAGGGTCAGGCTGGGTCTCCACACATCCACTGCTCTCAGCCTCAACACCGGGATGCTGCAGGGTTGTGTGCTCAGCCCGCTCCTCTACACCCTCTACACATATGACTGTGTCCCCACTCACCATAGCAACAAGATTATAAAGTTCGCGGATGACACGACGGTGGTCGGACTCATCTCGGGCAAGGAGGGTGAGCTGGCATACAGGGACGAGGTGTAGCGGCTGCCAGAGTGGTGCACAGTCAATAACCTGCTCTTCAACACCAAAAAAACAAAGGAGCTTGTTATTGACTTTAGAAAAAACAAAACTGACATCCAGCTACTCATCATTGGCGGGGCCTGTGTGGAGAGGGTCCCGGTGTTCAGGTTTCTGGGTATTGAGCTGGAGGATAGGATGACCTGACCTGGAGCGCCAACACCAAGGAGCTGCTGAAGAAGGCGCAGCAGAGACTGTATTTTCTGAGAATTCTCAGAAAGAACCATCTCCCAAAAAATCTGCTCCTTGCTTTTTATCATTGTTCCATCGAGAGTGTGCTCACGTATGGACTGTGTGTGGGGTACGGCAGCAGCACTTCCTCAGAAAAGAAAGCGCTCCACAGGGTCGTCAGGACAGCGGAGAGAACAATTGGTTGTACCCGCCCACTCTGGAACAAATCTACACCTCCCAATGCCGCAAAAAAGCAATAGACATTTCAAAGGATTCATCACATCCCGGTCATTGCCTCTTCCAGCTTTTGCCATCAGGCAAGAGATACAGAGCAATGAAAACCAGGACAACCGTCTTAAAAACAGCTTTTATCCAAAAGCAATCATGGCCCTGAACTCAGAATAAAACTGCTCCATATCATTCTACCAACGTGCAATATAGACCTTAAGTCAACAAGTGCAATTTGTATATTTTGTAAAGTACTTTTATTACTATTCGGTTTGTTATTATTTTCTCTCTTCTTGTCATTTTAACTCTTATTCCTCACACTGAGTCGACTGCACCTTCAATTTCGTTGTTCCTTTGTAAAAGTGACAAATGACAATAAAGATCTATCTATCTATCTAGATAGTGATCTGTCCACTAAGA
Source organism: Erpetoichthys calabaricus (assembly GCF_900747795.2). Lineage (NCBI taxonomy): Eukaryota > Metazoa > Chordata > Cladistia > Polypteriformes > Polypteridae > Erpetoichthys > Erpetoichthys calabaricus. The sequence goes on along the minus strand of NC_041401.2, from coordinate 189,872,509 downwards.
CTGAAGACTGCACTAGGAGATGACATGGGGGCCTAATCCAGTGATTTAAAATCCTCAAAGGCATTGAAAAAGTATATCCAGCAACATTCTTTCAGCTTAAAGGTGAAACCCGTACTCAAGGACATCAGTGGAAATGAAGGGGAAGTACATTTATGACTGAAGCCAGGAAGCTCTGCTTTATGAAAAGAACTGTGGGACTCTGGAACAAAAAATCGCCTACTCATCTGTCCAATTTCTTATGTTCTTGCGACTCACAGATCCTTCTTATAAGGTGTATTTTCAAATTTCAAATCTCCCATTCTGTATTCATATCTAGTATTTGTACTTCATATATGTAATTGTTTACATTCGGCCACAAATCTCCCCAAGCCGGTTTTCTGTCCAGCTCTCTTCGTAATGATTCAGCTGATTCTATATTATCTGCCTAGTTTGGTATCATCATCTGACTTAACCAGCTTGTTATTTTATATTCCGATCCTGATTGTTATGTTGTAAGTGCCCAGGAGGACGGACGGCATCCGGGCAGCCAGGATGGAGGAGGATTTCTTGCCCAGCTGGGAAGCCATCATGGAAAGATAGCCAGATTGTGGACACTAACTGGCTGAGGCACTTTTTTTTTATAATTCTCGTCCTGGATGGGATACCGGAAGGAAGGATGGACTGGTGAGAGGTGGAGGCCAAGAGCAGTTCATCCCCCAAATTAACAGGTTGTAGTGTCCCTTACAAGTAGTCCCAGTCTGTATGTTTGTTTGGGGTCCTTGGGTGAGTGTAGAGGACACTGCCGAGGGAGGAAGTCCTTGATTTCCATATGACCCGGAAGTGCTTCCAACAATTCAAGTCATGCCACTCGAAATCCTCCCGGGTTCAGGTCAAAAAGAGCTGAAACTCACTGGAGGGGATAAGAAGAGAGAGAAGAGAGAGCGAGAGTAGTTAAGTCTGTATATCGGCCGTAATAATTGTTATTTTAGAGCTGTGTGGATTAAAAATCCTTTATTTGAACACAGAGTTGTTTTGGGTCTTGTGTGTCTGGCATTTGGCGACCTGGTGGTGCCAGCCATTAGTGACAACTTGCAGCGTGTTTAAAAAGAGCAGCACTGACCTGCTAATGGACTCCACCTTTACCATCAACTAATGCTGAAAAGGGTCCACCCATCATAACCAGTTGCTTCTTGTTTTTAAGCCAATTTTGATCCATCCATACCATGCACATTGAATTCCCTTTTTGTGGTTTAATGCCCAGGCTCTCACATTGTGCCTTATCAAAAGGTTTCAACAAATCATATCCACCTCGATAGATAGATAGATAGATAGATAGATAGATAGATAGATAGATAGATAGATAGATAGATAGATAGATAGATAGATAGATAGATAGATAGATAGATAGATAGATAGATAGATAGATAGATAGATAGATAGATAGATAGATAGATAGATAGATAGATAGCTTTAGTAATCCCAAGGGGAAATTCACATACTCCAGCAGCAGCATACTGATACAAAAAATATAATGGAACAGAAACCTTATCTGTCTGAACACATACTGACCGTTCACTGACACTCCTGTTCTAGACATGTGATGCTCAATCTTTTCTGCAATAATTTCTTCCATTAATTCACCCATGATACGCATAAAGCTTACTTGGCCTATAGTCACTTAGATCACCAGAACTACCAGATCACCCTTTTTACATAATGGTATATTTACTAGCTTTCAGACTTTACGAATCTCACCCTTGTGCAGTGAATTTTGAAAAAAATACATGTCAAGTGTTTATAGAGTATATGCATTCACTTACCCTCTTAAGCACTCTGGGATGAATGTTATCTGGTTCAGTGATTTATTAGATTTCAGCCTGTTTAATCCATGCAGCACTTCTCCCTCTACAATTTCCAAAACACTTTGCAACTCCTTAGAAGTCCCTGTTACTGCTGGGGGGTTACTGACTTCTTAACAAATGAAAACTGAATTAGAGCACTTGCTGTTTGATGATGGTGCACAACATCTCTGTACATTTTTTTTCCATAATAGAATATAGTTGGAAACAGCAAGAAATGGTGTCTCCCATATTTATGTGGGTCTAAAAGGTCCTGAGAAGCCCTGTGACTGAATGTGTGTATATGCACAGGTACAATCTGAGGTCAGTATGTCCAGTGGATTCAGAAAGAATTCAGAGCCCTACACTTTATTGTGTTACAGATTTTTGTAAACAAATAAATGTGCCATTTATTGCCTATGAATTTATACTCAACAACCCACAATGATAAAGTAAAATGTGTGGATTTCTTAAAAAAATAAAAATCTGAAATATCTCCATCTTAGAAGTATTCAGACTCTTTGCTGGGGCACCCCAACTTGTGCTCGGGTGCATCCTGTTTGCTTTAATTCTCCTTGAGATGTTTCTAGTACTTGATTGATGCCCAACTGTGGCACATTCAATGGACTGGACATTCACTTACTGTATACCTTTATACAGAATGTCTCACAATTCACAACTTTCTTCTTCTTCCTCTTCATCTTCATCTTTTCCCACTTCTATATGGGATTGATGTGTTTGGTCAACTTTCTCCAAAGAGTTTGGTCTTGCATCTCCTCACCGTTCAAGTCTTTTTCCTTCAGAACACTTTGTAAATCCACAATATATAAAGATGTGTAGCGCTACACACCATATGTGAACATGACTTAATTGTGAAAATTATGGCGTACTGCTGAAAAGATTGGTCCTTAAAACAGGACTGAGTTGTGAAGGTTGTACTGGAATAAATCGGAGCACTGCAGATTGAACACCTTTGTTACATTTAGTAGACTGCAGTATTTACACAGCGCACACACTCTGAATGTTTGAGGTCAAAATCCTGAAGCTATGACACTGCCGCAGTCCACCAGCCTTTCAATAATTCATGCTAGAACTTTGAACAGCTCATATTATTTTGGTCAGCACGTTTTTTCAATCAGACAGTAAAGTTCTGTTGCACACGTCTTCTCTTTTTTTTTCCTCCTCTCTGACAGGTCTTCCAAGTCTCTGCTCTTCCAGGTTTAATTGGTTTCAACGGGGATTAACCGTTCCATTTAACTTTCCTCATAGGACTGAAGGAGGGACATTGAGATCAGCCACAGACTGACTGCCACAGTGACCCCTGCGCTCACTCCTCTCAACTAATCATGATCAGTGATAATGTGTGCAGTGTAGTTAACCTCTCTCGGCCCCGCTGGCACTCATAATGACCCGATCAACAGCTGCCAAAGTGTGTCATTTGGGTTAAGAGCATCCTACAGTCTGTCATAAATATAGCTCCGCTGTTTGCCTTAGAACCTCTAATTAAGGAAAAAGTTTAATGCAAGCCCTTGGTTGTGTGCTGGGTTGAGGCGAACAGCAACAGAGTACATAAGGCAGTATGGTGGGCGCCTCGCCTTCAGTTTTAAACCACAATATACATTTTAACGATACATTATTAAAACATAGCATACATTTGGTAGGCAAATTGGAGAGTCTGTCTCACTGAAATCGTTCAGGCGTTCAGCAAATGAGGCAGGCAAACTGGAAAGGGAAACTAATATTTTATATACCCTGGGCTCACTGCAATGGAGATAAAGGGATGGCTGTTTGAAAAATATCACCTTCCTTTCCCATTAAATTAAAAAACATGACTGGGCTAATTGCAAATTTCTCATTTGATTACAATGTATATGCCTCAGACCAAAACACATATATATATTGATATTGTGTATACATTCTTTACAAATTGCAGTAATATGCACAGGCACACCATTTCACTTACAAGGACACTAGCGAGAAGATTAGAGGTTGCACAGCTGCTTTCCTGTCATCATTTACCACCCATAGCCAGGAAAAGAAAAACCTGCTAGAAGGGAATCCCGACTACACCCTTAGCCCTGCTCCTTCTTTCACGATATACAAAGGACCATCAACGAAAAAGTGAGCATCATCATTTGTCTGACCAGCAGCAGAGAGAGTGGACCACCTTCATCCACAGCTGCTTAATTTTCTCTTACAGATATCCTTTCCTTTTTCAGCCTATTACAGGAAAATCCTTCTGGTACCCCAACACTTTTTAAGAGTTTTATCTCATGTAATCCCTATAGGATTAAGTGAGCTTGTAATATAATATGGCATGGTATGGTGTATCAAGTATCTTCTGCTATATACATATGTTATATATATATATATATATATATATATATATATATAAATAAAACATACACTATACACACAAACACATACATTTATACATATACATATATATACACACACATATACTATACTGTATATATACACACATACACATATTATATATATATATATATATATATATACAGTATGTATTGTGAGAGATTGTCGACAGTGTATCCTGGCCCATACCCCCACGCCGCTAGGTGGAGTCCTCCCTGCAACATGGAGGTGCCCCCAATTCCTGAAGCATCATGGTAATTGGAGTTTTCCTTCACAGCCCTGCTGGATACCGTGGGGGCCGCCAGGGAGGCCCAACGACCTGTACTTTCCGCATAGCCCGGAAGTACTTCCCAGTCACGGGAACGGAAGAAATGATGCACTTCCGGGCTGAAGAAAAAGAAGAGTTTTTGATCTGACCTGGAAGTGGTAAGAAATCACGTGGACTGAGGGACAGAAACACTTCTGGGTCAAGGAGTTTAAAAGGACTGTGGCAGATCCTAGCAGTGAGCCAAGTTGGGAGGAAGGGTGACTGAGCTGCTGGGAGTGGAGGATTTGTTTATTGATTAGTGTATTTGTTATTATTGGAGTATTGTGGAGTGGAGGGTGCTTTGTGCACATTATTATAATAATAAATGTAAATATTTGGACTTTTACCTGGTGCCTGATGTGTGGTCTGGGGGTTCAAGTGGACGACAGCGCCCCCTATTTGTCAATATATATATATATATATATATATATATTATATATATATACACATACACACACACACACACATATACACACGAGGGGGCTTCGCTCACCAACCCCACGGCCTGTGCTACGCGTCAGTCACTTCCTGTCTCTGCCACTCGTGTATGAGGATTTCACTTTCACCAAACAACAAATCTTTTAATTCTTGCGGATACGCCTCTTCATCTTCATTTGGAAGAAACACTACCTTTCCCTGATGGCAACACGAATTAGACGATCTACAACTCTCTGACTTAAACTTTAAAGCCAAACAATATATTCAACCTTTTTTCACTGTTCTGTTATTTCACTGAGTAATAATTTCCGTTTGTTTGCGCTAATGCAATCTTTACTATCATTTTTCTGAGACTTTTGAATTTTTGTTCTTCCATTATCTCTAACCTACTCTGCATGTGTTTCGCGCCAACATTTTTGAATTCTTTATGATGTTCTACTTTGTCATCTACTCTTTGTCTTTTATTTTTGGCCCTGGGCCTGGTTAAATCTCTTGGCACAAAGTTTCGTCTCGCAGGACATGAACGTGTCTCTCTGAAAACATCACATCTCGTCCCAGGCTAAAAAGTCTTGTCCCAGGATTTTTTTATATATATATATATTTACACACACACATATAAAAAAGAGAGAGAGACAGACCAAATTAATAAAAAGACAAGTGTCTGTGCATCTGTATGTCTGTCTGGTTGCTATGTCTCTGTCATTCCAGCAGACAGCACATCTCAAACATTTGCAGTAATCAAATGCATTGCATTTTTCATTCCAACAGATGGTGCATCACAAACTTTTGAACTAATACATTTTATTAGTATAAATGTTTGTAATGTGCCGTCTGTTAGAATGACAAATGCATGCATTTGCAATGCGATAGATAGATAGATAAACAGACAGACGGACGGACAGACATTCATTCATCACTTTGTACTAAATGTGTTTTTTTGCCTTTTCTGATGCCCACCGAGGTTGCCCAGCTGGCTCAGGCTATAGAGGTTAGCAGAGAACAAGCACTGTTTTAAAACAGACAACTCAAGTTTGACGGCCCAAGTGCCACCGAGCATTTGATGGTTAAAAGAGCAGAGTGCAGCTCGTTTGCTGTTGTGTGTGGTACAAGTAGCTCTTAGTGTCCAGATTCCGATTATCCATTACCCTCCTAGATCAAGAATGATCCTTTAAACTCTATTACCTGTCTCTCCTGGGCGACATAATTATCACTATTGATAATATTCAGTCACACTCTCAAACTACTCCTCCTGGCTTGTTGATCAGACTGGGATGGAACAAAATGACTTTATTGATGGTTGAGTATTTCTGTACAGGTACATGAAGTTCTGAGAGGTTTGGAAACAATTGGCATATTAAATTTATTTGCTGTAAAATGCCAAGTGCCTATTGAAAGTTGGGGCCATTTTTGGATTAACTACAACAGACCATGACATTGCACTGATAAAGCACTAAAATAAACAAATGTGTGCTGGACATGCAGTAGTCACAATGATCCAATGCCAATCCAGACAGACTGGGCACCAGCATCCTAATGTGGCTTGAATATTGTGTCAACCTGCACATCCCACTAGTCAGAGCCGATTAGTGAAGTAAGGTGATGTTCACGTCAGACACGTCTACACACACTGGTGTGGCCTGAGGCCTCACCAGAATTTTCATGACAAAAACGCCACTGGTATCAGCAGACTGTTTTTCTGTTCAGCCGCTCTTTGTTTTTTTTGACATTGCCGTATTTTCTCATTCAACATAAAAGATGCTAAATAAAATAAAAAAATAAATATTAATTGGCTGATTTCTATGAGGAGTCAAAGTGAGACTTTTCAGCCTCAGTAATCTCATCAATCAATAGGCGCTAGCTGAAAGTTAGTAAAATTTCCACATGTCACTCACTACATGATTTTGTAGGCCGACTGACAACACACTTTAAAAATAAAAATAAATAAAAAATAAAAATAGTGCATTCAAGGTTAAATCGTAACAACTGGCCTTGTAAAAAGGTGCGACAGGTACACTTCACTGCCATTTTTAAATGCTCAGCATCGAACTTTACCAGTCCCCGACTTCTTTCCTTGTTTCTAACAATCCAAAAACACTGAAGAAAAGAGCAGCCCATAAAACAAAAAATTTATTTATTTATAATATCCAGGATAACAACACTAAGTGACCCCTTTTTCCCAACAGATGTCCACCCAGTTTTTTTCTCCTTTGTATTTTGCATGTTGTGTGCTTTGAGTCAACAAAGTAGATACACAACCGGTTCAAAGGTTTGGGGGTCACCCAGAAATGTTCATGTTCATAACTTTTTTGTCTGGATACCATTATGATGATTTAAAAGACGCAGCTGACACTGGGATTCGATGTGTATTTAGTAAAGGTGGTGCTAACGCAGTTCCAAAGACTTCTCAAATAACCAGTCGGCAAACCGAGATGAGCCTGTTTAGGGGAGGACACATATATTCCAAACAAGGGGTTGGGGCAAAAAGTAAAAATTGTGCTTTTATTACAAATCAAATCAGTGTTCAAAACAGTGCAGTGCATCATCATTCTCCTATGAAATAAAAACAATAATCCGATAAAAATAAAGTGTTCAGTAGACGTTAAAGCCAGTTCAATAAATAAGAGGTCAGAATCCTATGCCAGGAAACGCCCTTTAAAACGGAGTCCACGTGTGCAGCCCTCACAGCATAGGAGATGCCCATCTGCCACCAAATGAGATGGTGAGGGGTTTGAGAGGCTCCAGGGTGCAATAGGAGTGTGCTGCCACATTTGTTGGCAGCGGTGGGATGAGCTGAGGCGGTGAGGAACAAAGAATGATAGGAAAGACAGCAAGTGTGATAGGTGCCTGACTTTTAAAGAGCCCACGATCTCAAGCCTAAGGATGACATTTTAAAATTTAGCTTTTCAATGGCCATTCCATTTATTTATTGATTGCTTTTAATTTCTACAGTCAAATGAAAAAGTTTGGGAAGCCCTCTCAGCCTGCCTAATAATTGACTCTCCTTTCAACAAAAAAAGATAACAGTGGTCTGTCTTTCATTTCCTAGGAACATCTGAGTACTGCGGTGTTTTCCAAACAAAGATTTTTAGTGATGCAGTATTTAGTTGTATGAAATTAAATCAAAATGTGAAAAACTGGCTGTGCACAAATGTGGGTCCCCTTGTCATTGTGCTGATTTGAATGCCTGTCCACTGCTCAATGCTGATTACTTGGTGTGATGAGCTCGTTACTACTCCTTGAACTTCATAGACAGGTGTGTCCATCATGAGATATAAAGGTATTTAAGGTGGTCAATTACAAGTTGTGCTTCCTTCCCTTTGACTCTCCTCTGAAGAGTGACAGCATGGGATCCTCAAAGCAACTCTCCGAAGATCTGAAAACAAAGATTGTTGAGTCTCCTAGTTTAGGGGAAGGCTACAAAAAGCTATCTCAGATGTTTAAACTGTCAGTTTCTGTAACTGTAAGGAATGGAATCAGGAAATGGAAGGCCACAGGCACAGTTGCTGTTAAACCCAGCAGGTCTGACAGGCCAAGAAAAATACAGGAGAGGCATATGAGCAGGATTGTGAGAATGGTTACAGACAACCCACAGATCATCTCCAAAGACCTGCAAGAACATCTCACTGCAGATGGTGTATCTGTACATCAGTTCTACAATTCAGCGCAATTTGCACAAAGAACATCTGTATGGCAGGGTGAAGAGAAAGAAGCCCTTTCTGCACTCACGCCACAAACAGAGTCGCTTGTTGTATGCCAATGCTCATTTAGACAAGCCAGATTTATTTTGGAACAAAGTGCTTTGGACTGATGAGACAAAAATTGAGTTATTTGGTGAGAACAAAAAGCGCTTTGCATGGCGGAAGAACAACACTGCATTCCAAGAAAAACACCTGCTACCTACTGTCACATTCGGTGGAGGTCCCATCATGCTGTGGGGCTGTGTGGCTAGTTTCAGGGACTGGGGGTCCTTGTTAAAGTCGAGGGTCAGATGAATTCAACCCAATATCAACAAATTCTTCAGGATAATGATCAAGCATCAGTCACAAAGTTCAAGTTACGCAGGGGTTGGATATTCCAACAAGACAATGACCCAAAACACAGTTGGAAATCTACAAAGGCATTCATGCAGAGGGAGAAGTACAATGTTCTGGAATGGCCGTCACAGTCCCCTGACTTGAATATCATCGAAAATCTATGGGATGATTTGAAGCAGGCACCCCATCAAATTGAACTGAACAGGAGAGATTTTGTATGAAGAATGGTCAACAATACCGCCATCCAGAATCAGACACTCATCAAAGGCTATAGGAGGACAGCGTCTAGAGGCTGTTAGATTTGAAAAGGAGGCTCAGCTAAGTATTTATGCACCTGTCTAATTTTGCTATGATGCATATTCCATATTTTCTGTTAATCCAATAAACTTAATGTCACTGCTGAAATCCTACTGTGTCCATAAGGCATGTCAGATATTAAAAGGAAGTTGCTACTTTGAAAGCTCAGCCAATGAGAAACAAAAATCCAAAGAATTAAGAGGGGTTCCCAAACATTTTCATATGACTGCATTTAAAGTTCTTGTTCTTTTAATGTCTACTTGGGTTTGTTGTATAGAAGGGTTTGGGTTTAGTGTTTTTATTATTGATTTCTGTGTAGAGTAGGGCCACGACACAGACATGGGCCACCAGTTGCACTGAGTTGGAAGAATGTTGGGTCCTTGTGAGGTGTATGATAAGTGGTCCGTGGCACTGTGCGAATTTTAAATAACTGCACTCCAAAAGGTGTAGGCTCCAATTGGGTATGGGTGTGTGTGCATTTCACTCCGGTTATTTGTCAACACTGGCTGACTGTGCCACACACATGTGCAGAGGCAGGTGGATCAGTCAGGTGTCTCAACGGTGCTGTGGAGGAGGCAGCTCATCGCACCCATGCCCGGTTAGAAAGACAGTATAAGAGGAGCCTACACGGCAGAGAGGGGGAGACAGAAAGAGAAAGAAAAAGAAAGAACAGAGAGAACAAGAACAGCACTGGGTAGAGAGGCAGGACGAGGCAGGGAGCGAGTGTAGGAGAGGCAGCGTCATGGTTGGCCCTGCGAAGGAGCAAAGGATCGGCACTCTAGGGGGGTGGGGGGTCATCCCCACTGAATGTCTGTCGAGGAGTGGGTGCAATCAAGCTCTCTCCTGGGATCTGAGGCACATAAGGGAAACATGAGGGATGATGAGAGGACAACCAACCCTGAGCGATCTGGCCAAGGCAGCTAAGACGTGGGGTCGGCTTGGTGAGGAGTGCAGCTGCTAGTGTCTCCACCAGCTGAGAGGGCAATGGGTGAGCCAGGGCTCGTCAGATGGATGGAATATTGACCAAAGACTGTGTATTTGGTTTTAACTCTTATTTCAAGCTCATGGATTGTCACTGTTTTAATGGATTTATTTATTTATTTACTGGAGATTTTGCACTGCACTTTGGACATTTTGATTCGGACTGTTTTAATAAAAGCACTTGTTCACTTACCCCGTTACTATGCATGCAGGGTCCTCATCTGCCCGGCTCATCTCAGTTACGGTTTTAATGGTGGCCAACTCAGCCACTGTCACAGCTGACCATTAGGACACCGAAGGAACGGCGCTGAAAATGGGGTTTTACAGCCATAAGTGAATAATAAATTAAAAATCAAGTAATGGCTACATTTTAAATTCACTTTTATTGGCTAATCTTAATTAAAAAAAAAAAAACATATACAGTAAATTTTTATCAAAAATATGAACATTTCTGGGTGACCTCAGACCAGTACTGTTAATGGGCCTAAATCACAAATAGTCAGAGTCAAGCACCACAGCCCTGGTCCCAAGGTAGACACCCACCTTGGATGCACTAAAACAAAGCATCAGTTGGGATGTCAGACCACAAAGGGGTTAAACATTGCCGTTAACTTCTAGACACAGCACATCCACACTAATGGCAGTCTGTCTCTCGTAGTTTTTTTTTCTGATTTGTGAACAATCAGCTATGCACGACAGGGCAAAATGCTTTTCTTCTTTTCATGACTATTGTTTTTTAAGACATTGTTGTATTCAGGATGTGCTGTCTTCTCTAGTAAAAAGAATTTTACACAATTAGCTGTAACTCAGCGGATGGTGCATGAATGCTCATCTCGTGTCGGCGGACCCACATAATGTACTGTAACTCAGCTGCGTGAGGCGCAAAACTTTTCTCAATGACAATAGAGTAATTTTCAGGTTAATGCATAAACCTTTGGGATTCTGTTAATAAAGTCTGTAATATAATAGATAGCTTTCAAACTTCACTCACTTGTCTCTTTTGTAAGGGTGAAATAAGATGAGAGTATTGATTTAAATTAAAAATTGCCAGATGTCGTATATTTGGAAGGACACAGGTAAAGTCATTAGGAAAATTATTTCTAAAAGGCTCTGAATACTGGCAATTTCTGACATTTAGTTGAAAGACAAATTGTGATGAACATTATTAAATATCATTCTGATCTGATAAAAATGAGATGTTCCTCAATTTGGATGACTGTCTCGCAAAAGGAAAAGCTTGAGGAAGGACGTGTGTGTCTTGGTGCCCGCCCTACTTGCCTAGTGATGAGGTGATGCCCTCTTACTACTGAGAGGGGCTAGGACATTCAGGATAAACATTAATCTGTGAGGGTCTGGAGCCACGCCCAACATCACCGGGTGCAAGGCAGGCAGGAATCAGGTTGCAACTCCATTGCAGGTTAGATGGGGGAATCAGTCCACCGACGAATCTTTATAGTTAAAGTTTTTGAATTATAATCTTATTTATAGATAGATAGATAGATAGATAGATAGATAGATAGATAGATAGATAGATAGATAGATAGATAGATAGATAGATAGATAGATAGATAGATAGATAGATAGATAGATACTTCATCTATCCCTAAGGGGAAATTCACATACTATATAATAGATAGTTAGACAGAGAGAGAGAGAGAATAAATGGTATGGGAACCTGCCGGTGATCCCCATATAACTGATGATAAAAAAAACAAAACATGAATAAACAGCAATAAGGAGCGTCTTTCCAGATGTGAGTCAAAAATGTGACTGCCACAAAATGGCACTGGAGCTGGTTAAGAGGCGGACAAGGTGGAAGAAGCTGATCTGGGGAAGAGAACCCGAAAGTATGTCACTTGTCTTTCCATATTTTGGTCATCAGATCAGTGAGAAAAATGAGAGGATAGGTATGAGTCATCAGTGCCCACCATTCAATGAGGGTGGAATTATCACTGCATGAGCCCTCAAGTTTTCTTCCAGGTCTGACAGATAGATATGAAAGGTGCTATATGATAGATAGATAGATAGATAGATAGATAGATAGATAGATAGATAGATAGATAGATAGATAGATAGATAGATAGATAGATAGATAGATAGATAGATAGAGATACGAAAGGTACTATATTATTGATAAGATAGATGGATAGATACGAGTTGCACTATATGACAGAAGAGGTAGATGTACCAATCCCAGAACAATACAATTACAAAAGACCAATCCCCGAGGCTGGCTTTGTGCTGATGACATTGTGTTGTATAGCACCAGAAACGAGGAAGTTGGAAGAATGGAGAAAGGCTTTGGAAGATAAGAGAGTTGAAGATAAATAGGAAGAGCATATGAGCTCAGGATCCAGAAGTTAGCCTCTTGGGAGAGTAACTGAAAAGAGTTGATAAGTTTAAGTATCTAGGATCAGTTGTAGTCCAAGATGGAGAAGTAGATACAGAGATAACCCACAGAGTGCAGTATGGATGGAACAATTGTAAGAAGGTATGAGGAGTATTGTGTGATTGAAGAATTAAGGCAAAGGTTAAAGGTCAGGTTTTTGAGACCGTGGTATGAGCAGCAGTGATGTGTGGAGCTGAGATATGAGCAATAAAAGGAGCTTAGGAGAAGAAGTTGGATGTGCCAGAAATGGATGATGGATAGATAGAAGATGGATGTGTGAAGTTATAGAAAATGATAGAATAAGAAAATGAGACCATCAGAGGTACAATAAAAGTGGAGAGATATCTAAGAAAGTACAGGAAAGTAGGGTGAAGTGGTATGGACATGTGGTGAGGAGAGACAATGAAGATGTGGGCAAAAGAGTGATGGGAATGGAAGTTACAGAGGAAGAGAAAGAGAGGAAGGCCTAAGTGGAGGTAGATGGATAGAGTAAAGGAGGAGTGGGAAGGTGGTGCAGGATCAAGCTGTATGGAGAAGGATGATAAGGCACATCGACCACAAACAGAAGTGAGAAAAGATGTAGAGAAACATGAAGACAGTGACCACCAAGTGCAAGTGCAGATGAGTGACATGACTGGCCCAGGCTTAAAACACTAAAACCAAGAAATAGCATGGATGGTTGGCTGGTTGGAATGGCACGGGCCAGATAGAAAGCCAGCCATGTCATTGGAAGTACGCTCCTTCCTAAATGTACCACAGTGAAGCTCTTTCAACCATAGGTTTTTTGATTTATTTTGTTTTTGAACAGAATACTTACTATCTCTACAAGCTTTACATTTTGAACTGACACAATTAGAGGGCACAGCCGTCTCTCCTATTTCTCATCCTAGCTATTTTGAAGAAATCCCACAGTTAGAATGTCATTTCTAACCTGATTTAGCTCACTGTTAGTATTCACTAATAAGTTTTTATTTCATTCAAGGTCAGTTAACAAAAACCTAATTGTTCTTCTCACGAGCCTGAGTTCAGGTATCAAAAAAGTAAACTCCACTTGCTCATGGAATTCAAAATGATGAATCCCAAGGCGGTGGGGGTAGGTGGGCTCCTGTCTGTTAGAAATCAGCACCCTACTGTTTCACAATATGGAATTAAATTGTTTAAGTCAACTGTACAAATTACAGACATCCTAGAATGAAAACATCTACAAACAGACCTCAAAAGTAAAGGCTTGGGCATACCGATATATTTGAAAAGTAAAGGATGATAGAAGAAGGAGATGACCGAATAAATTACAGGAATAACTGGGATCAATTTGTAGAGGACGCCAATAGTGAGAACTTCAAGTTTCATGAATACTAATTTTGTATAATCTTTTAAGATATCTCACATGAACATGGGCATATACAGAATCATTTGAATGCAAATGTTTAGATTTGCAAAATAATGGGAACAATAAAACACCAGGCGAAAAACAGTCGTACTGGACTTGGGGGGCATTGATGTTTTGCTGCTTTTATGATTATTTTGCCTTTCACAGTCTTCTTCATAATCTGTCATTATGATGGTCGTGACGTGTAAACCCTAACACTAACCCCTTGGGACATGGACAGAATGTGAAAACTCCACACAGACAAACCAGGCATGAGATTTCAACCCAGAATGCCGATCAGTTTGTAGTAATGGGCATTTTGATTCATTTTTAATTCCTTTCACTCTTTAAGCAACCTCTTTAAATGAATTGATTCATTTGAGTCATCAATAGGATCTGGGGCTGGCAGATATAATTCCTACAATTATTATACTGTCACGTGTGTGTACACGGGGGACAGTTTAAGGGCTCTGGTGATGGTAATTCAACACCACTCCAGGGGTTGGTGCTCTCTAATGATGCCTTTTCCTCCCTCTGCGGACTGGAAGATTGACTGGTTTTCCACCGCTGATGTCACTTCCAGTGTTCGTCTGCCTGGACCTAGCTCTTCCTGCCGGAAACGGTCATAACCAGAAGAACCAGACTTCCATCTGCAAAGATGTACCTGTGATGCTTGTTAATCACGTTTTCTTTCTGTTGCAATTTCAATTGCATGGTATTTGCCTACGGGTTTCGCAAAACACTTCATACTGTTTGTCTTGTTCTAACAATACATATTAACATTATACAGTAAGCATGCTAATACTTCAAATTGTATAACATGGACCTGCTTAAAAGCACAAAATAAGAGAATCATAAGTGAACCAGCAGTGTGTAACTCGCTCTTAGGCAATGATGCCTTTCCCAAATCCAATGAACGAGTGTTGTACACCTCATTCTTGGGTAATGATTCAGTTTGAAATTCAAATGAATGAGAATTGTTTGACTCTGTGATTATTATTGGATAATCATCTGCAGTTGATTACTTTTTCCTGATTGTAAGAAGTAGTTAAGACTTGCAATAGCTAGTTTGTAGTAGGGGGCATTTTAATTAATTGATTTTTTTGAAATAACTGTTTAAGTGAACCGATTCATTTGAGTTATCAATAGGATCAAGGCCTGGTGGATACAATTATAAAATAAACATGACAGTAATTCATATCATATAACATGGTCCTGCTTAAAAGCATAAGTATCATAAATGAACAAGAAGTGTGCAACTTATGCAGTTCGCAAATCCAATGAATGAGAATTGTGCACCTTAAGATTCTGAATGACACATGCCTGATGCAGTCAATGATCCATAAATGAAGCATGCATTAATCAAATGAACAAGAATCATGCTCTTCATTCTCTGGTAATGATTCTGCTTGTAATTCAAATGAATGAGAGTCACACACCTTGTCCTCGGGTAATGATTGCCTGATTGTAAGTTTGTAGTAATGGACATTTTGATTCATTTTAATTTTTTTGATTCTTTCAAGCTACCTGTTTCAGTGAATCAATTCATTTGAGTCATCAATTGGATCTGGGACTGGTGAGTATAATTAATAGATTATGATATATATTAAACATTATAATAATTCATTTTGTGTGCTTGGTGTGTGTGGGTGTGTATGTGTGCCCTGAGGTGGGCTGGCGCCCTGCCCAGGGTTTGTTTCCTGCCGAACACCCTGTGTTGGCTGGGATTGGCTCCAGCAGACCCCCGTGACCCTGTGGTTAGGATATAGCGGGTTGGATAATTGATGGATGGATAATTCATTTTCCTGTATTCATTTTTTGTTATTTTTTTCCTGCTTTAAAGCACAACGTACAACAATCATAAGTAAACAACAACTGTGCAAATCGCTTTTAGGTTTTGATGTAGAATCATGCTCTTCATTCTCATGTTTGTCATTCAAATGAATGAGAGTGGTACAACTTGTTCTTGGCTAATGATTCAATTCAAGAATCAAATGAATGAGAATCATTCAACTCTTTCTAGATTCCTATTGGATAATCATCTGCAGTCTATTGCTTTTGCCTGAATGTAGAAAGTAGTTAAAGGCTTGGGATAGCTAGTTTGTAGTAATGGGCATTTTGATTCATTTTAATTATTCGATTCTTTTGAACTACCTATTTAAGTGAAATGGTTCATTTGATTAATTTGACTCAATCAGATCCGTGGCTGGTGGATCTAATTAATATATTATTATATGTACTAAATTATATATTAAACATATTGATTTTTCAAATCAAATAACATGGTCCTGCTTGAAAGCACACACTACAACAATCATAAGCGAACAAGAACTATGCAACTTGCTCTTAGATAATGATGCAGTTCGCAAATCCAGTGAACAAGTATAGTGCACCTTATTCTCGGGTAATGATTCTGAATGACACTTGCCCAATGCAGTCAATGAGCCATAAAAGAAACGTGTATTAATCAAATGATCGACAATCATGCTCTTCATTCTCTGGTAATGATTCCATTTGCTAATCAAATGAATGAGAGTCGTACACTTCAACCTTCGGGAATGATTCATATTAAGTATCAAATGAATGAGAATCATTTGACTCTTCACAGATTCCTATTGGATAATCAATCATGTGCAGTCAATTATTTTTGCCTGATTATAGAAAGCAGTTTAGGCTTAGGATAGTTTGTTTGGATTGAAGGGCATTTTGACTCATTTTAATTATTTGATTTTTTTCAAACTACTATACCTCTTTAAGTGAATCAACTCATTCAATTACTTTCATTCAGAGGTTCTGGGGCTGGCAGATATTATTTATACATTATTACATATACTAAATTATACTATACAGTGGAACCTCGGTTTGCGAGTAACTTGGTTTACGAGTGTTTTGCAAGACAAGCTAAAATTTTTAATACATTTTTACTTGATAAACGAGCGAGGTCTTGCAATACGAGTAGTTTGTATATGCTTTGTCTGCTGAACGTCACATGATCACAACTGAGCTAATGGTTCTTCTCTCTCTCGCTACAGGATTGTGGGCAATCGTCTCCTATTCTCCAGAGTCGGTGTGCCTCACTCATATAGCCAACATCCGTACGAGCATATACTGTTTACTACAACATTGTGAGTGTGTGTGTGTGTATGTATGTATGTATGTGTGCGTGCGTGCGTGCTGTGACGTGCGAGTCCCCGTCTTGCACCCCAAAACACGAAGCTGAGTCTCAGTACTTTAGCAACACCAGCTTTATTCAGCTTGAAACAGCAACAGCGAGGTTACTTATTGTAGCGGGATCTGTCACTCTCCTATACACAGACAAAGCAGTCAGGCAGGGTCGTGGCCAAGTAGTACTGTGCCCTGCGCATTTATAATGTTCCTTGTATCACCCATCGATGGCAGGCGCTTATAGCATGTCCGCGATCTTTTTGGATTCACTTTTACGGCGAACTTCTACAGCACTGGGAGACTGCGATTGCTTTGGGACGCTCTTCCGTATGTCGTCCTGTTGGGTGGAATCCCACAAGAGTTTAGAAACTCACTCACACAAGCCATGATTCTTTTCAAAGGTAAGTGCAGGTTAATTTGCTTTATGTATTTTTACTTTATATTTTGTATTAATCATTTTTATATGAATAGTTTTGGGTTGTGGAACAAATCATCTGAGTTTCCATTATTTCTTATGGGGAAATTCACTTTGATATACGAGTGCTTTGGACTGCAAGCACGTTTCCGGAACGAATTATGCTCGCAAACCGAGGTTTTACTGTATATTAAAAATGCTTGTAATTCATATCATATAATACTGTCCTGCATGAAAGCCCAAAGCACAAGATTCATAAGTGAACAAGAACTGTGCAAACCATTCATGGGTAATAATTCAATTTGCATATCCAATGAATGAATGAGAATTGTCCTTTTTCTCGGGTAATGATTTAGTTTGCTAAACAAATGAACAACAATCATGCTCCTCCTTCTCTGTTAATGATTCCGTTTGCTGATCATATGAATGAGAATCATGCACCTTGTTCTTGGGTAATGATCTGGTTGGAGAATCAAATGAACGAAAACTGTTTTGACTCTTTTGCAGTTAACAATTCAGTACAAACTCAGAAGTATCAGTGAATGACATGTGCCCAGTGCAGTCAATGAGCCATAGAAGAAGTATATAGAAAAGTTGAATGCAAATGACTAGAAATTAGAATGAGACTTTTAAAAGGTTTTGTGTGAATAATTTGTTGAAGGTACAAAGGGCCGTAAATGTATTTGTTTAATATTATGTTTAAATGCTCTGATTAAAGAAATCCAATAATGAACTGTAGAACACAAACAGTTGATATATTCTAATATAAATATGTTGTTGCTTTATTCTACTTGTACGATGAATGAGAAAGTCATCAGTGATGGAGCTCTCACTTGCTGCAAATAATTCAGACTATTGGAGAAATAAATGAGAATCACAAATGAGACAGGCCATACTGATGCATGTGCTTCAAAAATCTACCTGTGAAACAAATGGCACTGGCAACATCACTCATGTGAGAACGTAAATCTGCTACTGATTTTAGTTTGGCAGAATTAGATCATTTAACAGATTTTGAGACAAACGGATTATACACTGGAAATTCTCAGAGAGATATTGTAAGTGCTCTTCAAAATGTTGAAGATGTTGAGGAAGTCATTAGAAGTTTAAGTCTGATTGAGCACTGCATCAGCAGAGGACACATTAACGTTGAATGCCTGGGCTGGAAATTCTCACAGCATACATTAATGTTCAGTGTCGGAGGTTGGAACTTCCAGGTGACCTTCTACGCAGACACAGTGCTGCTCATTCAATCCTAAACTACAGACAACCTCTTCATCAAAGTGAACTTTATGAAGAACACTTATCTGTCTGAGCACTCCCAATACATCGTCAATTTGTCTTCAAACAGTGTCATACAGCACCAGCTGACAGACTGCTCTTCAGACAGGCAGGGCACAATGCTTGAGTGACAGTCACCTGAGGGAAGGGACAAAGAGCCCCTGAATTCCACAAGCCTCGAGAACATTCAAGAGGATAAACAGCAGCCCCATGCAGGAGTTGTGGGATTATTCAGGGTGGATTGTAAACAGTGAGAAACAGTGTGACAATGAGAAGGGGGGACTGGAGATAAAAGGGATAACCCGATTGGCATGCAAAATTTTCCTCTCTGTGGAGCTGTTGTTACTGCACCAGGCCACAATATGTATTTTATAACACTGGATGCCTTTTATTTAATTATGCGTTTTGTCACAATTTAATAACTAATTTTATATATACATATACGGGGTGTCCTCGGGTTACAACATCTCGACATACGACGTTTCAAGTTTACAACACTCACTCCCATAAAAACTTAAAAAAATTGAGACTTGTTTCGGCTTACGCCATTAGTGTCATACTTACAGACTACGTGGGCGAACTATTTTGGTTGAACGCAGCGGAAGAATATACAGCAACGCAGCGTATGAGTGAGGGAGTTGGTGAACTAGTTTGGCTGCGCGCGTAGGAAGTGTTCCGTTTGTGTGGCTTTGTTTGGCGACTTTGTGGCCCTTATCATGGCTCCTAAATGAAAGTCAGAGTCTGAGTCATGATGGAAGTGAAATTAGACATTGTAAAGAGATCAGAAGGAATAAAGGTAAGGAATTTTTTTTTACATTCATTTATTGTCATTTTTTCTGTTACTACAGAAAATCCTTTTCCTACAAAAAGCCCTTTTCCTTTTTTCTGTGGCTTAGTTATGTTTTTATGTTATAGATTATGATTTTGCAAATGTGAAAGGATAGGTAAGTGACTTAGGCCAGGGTGTGTTTCGACTTGCACCAAAATTCGGGTTACATCACTGTTGTAGGAACGGAACTGTGTTGTAACCCGAGGACCCCCTACATATATATATATATATATATATATATATATATATACAGCACTGTCCAAACGTTTTAGGCAGGTGTGAAAAAAATGCTGTAAACAAAGAATGCTTTCAGAACTGGAAGTGTTATTCATTTATTTTCATCAATCAACAAAATGCAGTGAATGAACAAAAGAGAAATCGAAATCAAATCAATATTTGGTGTGACCACCCTTTGCCTTCCAAACAGCATCAGTTCTTCTAGGTACACTTGCACACAGTTTTTGAAGGAACTCGACTGGTAGGTTGTTCCAAACATCTTGGAGAACTAACCCCAGATCTTCTGTGGATGTCGGCTTCCTCACATCCTTCTGTCTCTTCATGTAATCCCAGACACACTCAATGATGTTGAGATCAGGGCTCTGTGGGGGCCATACCATCACTTCCAGGACTTCTTGTTCTTCTTTACACTGAAGATAGTTCTTAATGACTTTGGCTTTATGTTTGGGGTCATTGTCCTGTTGCAGAATAAATTTGGGGCCAATCATATGCCTCCCTGATGGTAGTGCATGATGGATAAGTATCTGCCTGTATTTCTCAGCATTGAGAACACCATTAATCCTGACCAAATCTCCAACTCCATTTGCAGAAATGCAGCCACAAACGTTCAAGGAACCTCCACCATGCTTCACTGTTGCCTGCAGACACTCATTATTGTACCGCTCTCTCCAGCCCTTCGACGAACAAACTACCTTCTGCTACAGCCAGATATTTCAAATTTTGACTCATCAGTCCAGAGCACCTGCTGCCATTTTTCTGCACCCCAATTCCTATGTTTTCGTGTATACTTGAGTCGCTTGGCCTTGTTTCCACGTCGGAGGTATGGCTTTTTGGCTGCAACTCTTCCATAAAGACCACTTCTGGCCAGACTTCTCCGGACAGTAGATGGGTGTACCTGGGTCCCACTGGTTTCTGCCAGTTCTGAGCTGATGGCACTGCTGGACATCTTCTGATTTCGAAGGGCAATAAGCTTGATGTGTCTTTCATCTGCTGCACTGTTTCCTTGGCCGACCACTGCGTCTATGATCCTCAACGTTGCCCGTTTCTTTGTGCTTCTTAAAAAGAGCTTGAACAGCACATCTTGAAACCCCAGTCTGCTTTGAGATCTTTGTCTGGGAGAGACCTTGCTGATGCAGTAGAACTACCTTGTGTCTCGTTGCTGTGCTCAATCTTGCCATGACATGAAACTGTCTTCCACAACCTCACCTTGGTAGCAGAGTTTGGCTGTTCCTCACCCAGTTTGAAGCTGTTTCTGTTTCAGTTAATGACTGTGTTTCAACCTACGTGTGACATTGATGATCATTAGCACCTGTTTGGTAGAATTGGTTGATCAAACACCTGACTAGAATCCTACAAAATCCCTGACTTTATGCAAGTGGACCTATGAGAATTGATGCTGGTTTGAAGGCAAAAGGTAGGAACACCAAATATTGATTTGATTTCAATTTTTCTTTTGTTCGCTCACTTTGCATTTTGTAAATTGATAACAATAAACAATCATTATTTATATTTCTGAAAGCATTCTTTGTTCACAGCATTTTTTTACACCTCCCTAAAACTTTTGCACAGTACTATATATATATATATATATATATATATATATATATATATATATATATATATATAAACTTACTTTTTCAAAGGATTATTTATTTCACAATTACCATTTTGATCATTTCATATTGGCACAAATGGTATTCCATGCAAGAAGACCTAAGCCTTGTACCATCATCAACAAATGTATTATCAACATAACCCAACATTCTTAAACCTCCTTAACCTAATTGAAAATCATGAGGGGCAACTTTGGGCCAAAGGCAGGGACCAACTATGGATATGTCACCAGTGAGGTCCATTCATACTATGGGTGCTCTGTTCTACACCTTTCTCTTTCGAATGTTCTCCTTGTTTTAGTTTTATTACTCTTTTAATCCTTCTCCGCATATTAAAGAGACTGTGACCGGTCTGGAAACAAGGAGGTGACAATATGCAGGGGGTGCATAGCCAAAGATGACAGGGACACAAAAAGGAGACGCATAACATACAGGCACTTCTGTTTTACAGTTTAGGGCTTACCGATGTCTTCATGTCATACAGAAGGGCCCGTTTCTCTCTTTCTGTGGCATCTATCTCCTTTTCGGACACGATTGGTGGAATTCTCTTTGGAGTGTAATTATTGGTCTGCAGCTATGGAAAGAAAATGTTGGGTGAAAAATCAAAAGCATTCCATAAGATTTTGTGCCATCTGCACACGGAAAGCATAAGTCTGGAATTCTTAAAGTCGAGAAATGGGCATATTCAATAACTTTTAAATGCTTTTTTTTCTACACTGGGGCCTCTGTACCCATTAGTCCTATCATAAAATGCAACAGCAGGCTAGTTTTTATTTATTTATTTTTTGTTAATTTATAAAATATGCTTCACTTTAGAATGCACGCTCATGTGGCATGCGAAAAAATAACTTTGACTTGAAACATACTACACTTACCCTTTAGCTGGGCTGTTAGTTTTTATCTCAGTTATTTATAGAAATAGAAAAGACCCACAGCCTCATGCTTGATTTCTGAAGATCATCATCTAATTTTACAAAACTCCCTTACACCGTAACTATCTGCTACAGTATATTTGAGCCAGTTTTGCCCCTATTTGTACTCTACAGCTTCTTCTATTTTGACCGCTAGTCTCTCAACTTATCAAAAGTTTATTCAATAGTCAATTTATTGGACATTGTAACTGATCGATGTGTATGCTGCCTATTAGTGAAGCTCCACGGCTACACCTCATGCTGACTGCTATCTAATAAACCAATACTTGTGTTGCGCATTTTTTTACATAACTGGTGCCCTCCATTTTGTCATAAATCTTATGTTCTTATGGAGATTCTGTTTACTTTCCCTGACTGTGATAAATGCTTTTTGACATGGAAAGAAAGATCCTACCTTCAAATCTGCAAATGAATTTTGCTTAAGTCGTCGACGATAAGTTGATAAGTATATAGTACAAGTCACAGCTATCAACAGTTTAGGGGAGCTTTGGTTTCTTCTAGGAAAAGATGGTAGAGACTCTCATCACAACCCTAAGGACACCTATGCAACACATAGTGGTGACGTGCCGGTAATCAGTTAGCACACATAAGGCATGGTGGTGAAGTGCCAGCAAACTAGCACGTGAACATCTAAATTCTAAAGGAGTGTGCCGTGAAGGATTCAAAGAATAACAGCCATCCACCTAAATTCACTGTAGGTTTCTGTCATTGACATTTAATGTTTGAACTTCTGGTTGGGCTGGTATAGCTAAACATAAAGGACCTGAGTGAATATTTACTTATTGATGGGAGATTTAATCAAAAGGAAGGGTGTAAAGAATCGATTCCTGTTGTAACATCCTTACCTTTTGAAAAACTATAAAGGTATAACTCAGGCAATATGAAAAACATAATACAATTTCTGGAATCACCTTAAATGTAACAATTACTGCGAAACAAAACAACATCCTAAAACCCTAGCATGTCTTAACAATAGTCCAGGATAGGCAGAAATTTAAAAAGCCTTATGGTCAAACCTCTAAAGATATCCTGCACTCACTTGGCCCTACATAACCAGTAGTGAGTGCCTACCTTATTTCAATTAGTGCCTAATGAGCCCACATTAACACTGCAGTGCTGGCAAAACGTGTCTTACTTTATGCCTAAGGGATTGGGAAGTGGCTCACGCTCCTTACATTCCTGCATGTGAAAAGTGGGTTCAGAGAATGTATGGATAAATCATTGCATGCTTGAACAGAAAAGCAATTAATTACTTCACTTAAACTCCTATTGACAGTTAACTCTATGAAGGTATGTGATTATTAAAACTAAAGAAAATAAGTGATTTTTACATACTCACCAGGGGTACAGGGACCACCCATGCCCATCTCTCTGCCTTACTAGATCTCTCTGAGTGTAGTTTTGGCGTGAAACCTGCAAACAACATAGGATCGACATACATCAGATTGACACATGGAACATAACATGAACATTCTTTTTCTCTGTGATGTCATAACATAAAATAAAAACATAACATAATTCTCAAATCCACCCTTGCCTACTAGCAAAAGCTCTACCTCAAAGATGATTCAGGTCACAAATGTACTGACTGCTATGTCAGCAAGCTGACAAGGATTTTTTAAGCAAACTAGGAGACTGACGTTTTTTAAACAAGGAAACGTCAAAACCGAGAGGTTAAAAACATGAGCGACAAAACCAGAGCGAGAGGCAAAAGTCATAGTCAAAAATATCTATTACAAAAGTAAAAACCAGAAGGTCATTAACATAAAGTAGACCATAACAAAGTGCTTTCAAAAAGGGTTTTGTTACCCACAGATTGTGTGATCTTTAAACGTGTTGTGTCATTATCAAAAGGTCATGACCTTTGAGGACATGCCCCTTACAACGCCCTCAGGAAAAGGTGGAAAGTGCACCGAAATATGAAGTAACAATAAGAAAACGGGGGGTTTTGAAAATGAAAGTCAGAATCCTATTCTATGACCTCCAAAGCCCCTAAAATGAATGGCAAGTCTCAGAAAACGATGCAGATAAGCCATCTTATATACAAATGTCTACGCATGGAAGTGTGTGTGTGTCTGTCTGCAAGGCTACAGCATGAAGCTTAAAGAAAGTGACTCTTTCGCCAAAGTGAAACCGCCGAGAAAAGAGAAACTTGCTTAGCCACTAAAAAACACAAGCCAAGTGAGCACATCAGCAAAACGAAACCTCCGAGGAGAGAGAAACTCGCTTAGCCGCTAAAATACACAAACGAGGCGAGCACATCGGCAAAACGAACCCCCCGAGGAGAGAGAAACTTGCTTAGCCACTAAAAAACACAAGCCAAGTGAGCACATCAGCAAAACGAAACCTCTGAGGAGACAGAAACTCGCTTAGCCACTAAAATACACAAGCGAGGTGAGCACATCGGCAAAACAAAACCCCCGAGGAGAGATAAACTCACTTAGCCACTAATACACAAGCGAGGCCAGTACATCGGCAAAATGAAACCTCTGAGGAGACAGAAACTCGCTTAGCCACTAAAATACACAAGCGAGGCAAGCACATCAGCAAAATGAACCCCCCGAGGAGAGAGAAACTCGCTTAGCCACTAAAATACACAAGCGAGGCGAGCACATCGGCAAAACGAACCCCCCGAGGAGACAGAAACTCGCTTAGCCACTAAAATACACAAGCGAGGCAAGCACATCAGCAAAATGAACCCCCCGAGGAGAGAGAAACTGGCTTAGCCACTAAAATACATAAGTGAGGTGAGCACATCGGCAAAACGAAACCTCTGAGGAGACAGAAACTCGCTTAGCCACTAAAATACACAAGCGAGGTGAGCACATCGGCAAAGCAAAACCCCCGAGGAGAGATAAACTCACTTAGCCACTAATACACAAGCGAGGCCAGTACATCGGCAAAACGAAACCTCTGAGGAGACAGAAACTCGCTTAGCCATTGATAGACAAGCGAGACGAGCACATCGGCAAAATGAAACCGGCAAAAAGAGAACCTTGCATAGCTGCTAATGCACAACTGATGCGACTGATTGATTGAAGTGCCAGAATCCAAAGTTTCTAGGAGCCCGGGCTTTTTTTTACAGCATGGGCTTACACAGCTAGTTAATAAATAAAAATAGGCCTGAATTTCTACAGATTTCACTCCCTCTGCCCAATTACAGTGCGTTGTTCAACAACAGTGCAGTCTTTCAGCGGAGTGTCCATGCTCATTTGTCCCTGACTTCAACTAGACTAACAGTAAAGCTCTGTGCAGTGTGGGTTCAGACTACCCATAAGCCATCACAAACACGTTGTATTGTGTCAGCATCTATCCATCTTGGTTACCACGTAATTTTTAGATTGCCTTTACATTTTGATGTACCCTCGTATTTACCTCTTCTTGACTTTCTCAAAATGTAAATGATAAGGAAGGATGGCTAACACCACATGTTGTCATCTTCTTTCTAAAAAAATCCTGAGGTGAATGACACTGATTATGCCATCGCACGCTACACCCCCATCCCAAAGCTGACCAGCTCCTGTAGCTGCGTCGCCTCTCTGACCTTCTCACGAGCTTCAAAATGTGAGCGTTAAGTAATCCCGCAGCGTTTGCTCTCCTACTGACCCCGTTTTGCTTGGGTGTTTTTGTAAAGGTGACAAGGAAAAAGATTAAGAATTACCAAGCTCTGCCTGCCACACTTTAGAGATTTACGGGGTTGAGAACTGGCCAGTGTGTAACCCTGCCTTGATTTTCAATAAGCAATAACAAAACAGAAAACGGGAAAACAAACCAGCAAACAAACAAACAAAAAAAAAAAGCTCAGGTAGAATGTGCAGGTTTTGCAGTCACATCCTTACTTCATCTCAGCACGTCGGTGGAGATGGTGCATTTCATGTGGAAACTTCAATATACGCATTTCTCAGGGGAAGGAGGGTCCATACAGTCGTCATACCCACAAAAGAAAAATCATGGAAATCTCCTAAAAGTTTTGCCATCCTGGTGATTCTCGGCTCTGCTTTCCCTTCTGACCTTGGTGTACCTGATTTTGGGAGTTGGCTTTACTCTTTTCCTAGCGGTTTCCATGGAAACCACTCTCAAATAACAGGTGCAGCAGAAGCTACATTGCTTCAATTTAATGGACGCTGTGTCCGTGTTTGAAGTGAGGGGCATCCGTGGATAAACGGGGGATACCCCTTGAAGTCCGACAGAAAATAAAAAGGACGAAATCTGCATCAACAGGAGTCGTCTCTGGTGTAAAATGTCTTTCTTATTCTTTTTTTCCTTTAGTAAACTCTTCCGCGAGCAGCTGCTTATCTCTCCTTTCTGTTGTTTACTTGGTAGGAGAAGGTTAGAAAAGAGGCCACTTTTGTATGTTAATTTTATTTATTTGAAGAATTTAGTGGGCTTCTTATTATTCGGTTTATCTGTTTATTGAATGAAGGTGACTTACAGGAACAAAAAAACTCGTCTTGAATTCTAATCGTCAAATGGTCTTGTCATGTTTCGGCCAGGGTGCCTCCCCAAGCAGGGATTCAAAGTCTTCCTTCATGTCTTTTTTGTTCCTTTCTTTTGACATTTATTTATGTTAATGTTGCTGTCCTGCACATAACACATACACTTCAGAAGAGGTCATCCACCTGAAGCTAAGCATGTTCGGGCCCACCCAGTACTTGGATGGCAAGACCATCTAGGAAAAGCTTGGGTTGCTGCTGCCTACAGGGGACGCTTACCCAGTGGTCTGAATGTGGATCTCAATGTCCCAGTGCAGTGACGGGGACACTGTGTCGTAAAAATGGCACAGATGAGACGTAAAACCGAGGTCCTGACTCTCTATGGTCATAAAAGATCCTTGGATGTCCTTCGTAAAGAGTAGGGTGGGTAAACTGCCCACCATGACCTGTTATCCCCCTGTCTCTAACTGTCAAATTGTCCCACACCCCATAACAGCGAATGTGTGGTGAGCACACATGAGCACTGACCCTGAATCAGTCTTTAGCATGGGAGTAGGGTGTAGTTATCGAATATACCGCTGAGTATCGTATGCCTACAGCCTGGTTAATCTGTCCAGTGGTGCCATACTGAATTGATCGAGTGCGTATTTCTGTCATTTATTCATTATTATTTTTTCCCAAACCACCATAGCAGATTTTCAAGATGATGTCCATGCTGTTCGACACTGACCGACTTGCTCATGAAGAGTTTGTTCCCTGCGGACAGACTGTTAATCAGTGACGTTACATTGAACTGTTGAGGCGTCTACAGGAAAGCATCAGGAAAAAATCTCTGAAGAAGTGGCGCACCCAAGAAACCGCCTTTTTGCCCCACGACAGTGCACTTGGACACACCACGTTGTCAGCAAAGAGTTTCTGACCAAAAAACAATGTGCCGGTTTCTTGGCTCCCCAAACCCACCTTCGCCAAATTTCAGTCCTAATGCCGTCTTTTAGCTCCCAAATGTAAAACTGAGATGGCAGGGAAGAAGATTTGCTACCATGGAAGAAAGCCCAGAAAAAAAATGCTGATGGCTCTACACAAGATGAACACAGGAAATATTTCCAGGAGTGGGAGAAAGGGTGGAATAAAGTGTATTGCATCTCAAAGAGAAAATTTTGATGGTGACTAAAGGTTTTTAACAATTCTGGGAATCTGAGTCCCCCCAGTTAACCTCATGCCCATCTCCGCATGCTTACCTGAACTGCAGAAACAGGACTGGCTATGTGGTGAAGCAGGTGATTTGTGTTAATGGGCTGCTGGATCTCATAAGGTGGTCATGCAGCCATCAAAGTAATCCATTTTAAGGTTATAGTAATATGGAGACTAACCTCACAGCATGGGGTGCAAGGCCACGACCTATCATTAAGTTTTTAATTACGGTCTTGGAAATTTGTTATGGGTAATGACATAATGAAAAGGAATTGTGCAAATCTACCAGGTCAGCTAGCAATTGACAAGAACCAAATAGCCCCCAGTGCTGGCTCACCTGGGACTTCTTTAAATCCCTCTTTCAAATTAAGATGAGGGCCCATCTCTCTTTTGGTGCATTCTGACGCTGACATGGTTTTAAATGACTCCTTACTCCCTGGAAACGACCCTCCTTGTTGGAACTACTCCCAAAAAGAAGAGGTAAAGCCTGCCACTTAAGAACTGCCAAACACCGATATCTGTAGAGAGCGTGCCGACGACAAATCCATCACTAAAGCTTGGTATGCCAGCGTCTTTAATTTTCCTGCTCCCTTCTCCGGGTCTGCACAGAAATGAATGTGCCATACTCGATTTTGCAAATGATCAATTAGGCACAATCTGTTATATGTTCAAACGGAAAATGATAATGCAAATTGACTGCATTTTTATTTCTTTCTTGATTGCTACTCCAATCATATTTGTTTATGTACATGGGATATGCAAATTTAACAAACACAACAACACCTAGGCTAATTAGGTCTAGTGTTACAGACAAGCCATTTTATGGAAAATAATTAGATATTGACATGCCAAACTGTTGGCTGCAGCTCCATTCCAATCAAGTCCTCAATTAGAGGACAGGATTAACTGATTTAGGTGACTTTCTGCCTTCTTAAAACAGCTACAAACCCAATTCCACTTTGTAGTGTCACCCTATGTTCCTTCCACCTGTCAACAGATGAGGACACATTTTAGGTTGTTTTCTTACTTCTAAAGGATCTGAGCTGGTAACTCCAATGTTGGCAGTGACGGAAGGAATGCTGCTCCATTGGGCCCTTGAGCAAGGCCCTTAACCTGCAATCGCTCCAGGGGTGCTTTACAAATGCTTGTGTTCTGACCCCCAAATTGGGGTATATGAAAAATGTCAAATCCCTAATAAAATAAACTGTGTATGGCAAATAAAGGATTCAAAATCACTAAAAAAATCCCTTATTAAAATAACTACTAATAGATACAGTAAGTTGTCTCATGAACTCAATACTGATGCCAGGGTGGCATAATTCTGTTCAGACTGTTAAATGGTGCGACTCAAACCACCTACAACTGAACACCAGCAAAACCAAGGAGCTGGTGGTGGATTTTAGGGCGACCAGGCCACTCATGGACCCCGTGATCATCAGAGGTGACTGTGTGCAGAGGGTGCAGACCTATAAATACCTGGGAGTGCAGCTGGATGATAAACTGGACTGGACTGCCAACACTGATGCTCTGTGCAAGAGAGGACAGAGCCGGCTATACTTCATTAGAAGGCTGGCATCCTTCAACATCTGCAATAAGATGCTGCAGATGTTCCAACAGATGGTTGCAGCGAGCGCTCTCTTCTATGCGGTGGTGTGCTGAGGAAGGCAGCATTAAGAAGAGGGACGCCTCACACCTGGACAAACTGGTGAGGAAGGCAGGCTCTATTGTAAGCACGGAGCTGGAGAGTTTGACATCTATGGCAGAGCGACGGGCGCTGAGCAGACTCCTGTCAATCATGGAGAATCCACTGCATCCACTGAACAGGATCATCTCCAGACAGAGGAGCAGCTTCAGCGACAGACTGCTGTCAATGTCCTGCTCCACTGACAGACTGAGGAGATCGTTCCTCCCCAACACTATGCGACTCTTCAATTCCACCCAGGGGGGTAAACGTTAAAATTATACAAAGTTATTGTCTGTCTGTTATACCTGCATTGTTATCAATCTTTAATTTAATATTGTTTTTTGTATCAGTATGCTGCTGCTGGAGTATGTGAATTTCCCCTTGGGATTAATAAAGTATATCTATCTATCTATACTGAATATCCACTGCTTTCTGATTGCACTCATTTTATATTCCATAACAATTCATTGTCTCCATTTTTTTCTTCTTCTTCAATCAGGAAAAGTTTGGGTTGCTGCTAGAATAGGTGTTGGTGAGGCCAACTTACCCAGCGGCCTGTGTGTGGATTCCAAAGCACAAGTGTAGTGACGGAGACACTGTGCTGTAAAACTGGCAACCTCCTTCGAGGTCCTGACTCTCTTATGGTCATAAAAGATCCCTGGGCATCCTTCGTGAAGAGCAGGGTGTATCCTGATGTCCTGGATAAATTGCCCAATACAGCCTTATCATTCTAGCCCCCTAATCATCCCTAGTCTCTAATTGGCTAACTGGCTTTACCACCTATTTAGCTAATGTGTGGTGAGTGTACTGGCGCAAAATGGCTGCCATTGCATCATCCAGGTGGATGCTGCACGTTAGTGGTGAAGTGGCTCCCAACTCGTTATGTAAAATTCTTTGAGTACTGAGAAAAGCACTATAGAAACGTAAACAATTCATTACTATTATTATTATTAAGTTCTGTCTCTAGGAGGGATTACTGTACATATTTTTTTTTTCAGAAAACCATTTCAACTGCATCTGGCCAATGCCAAGAACCAGCTCTGGATGTCCAGGCCTCTGTTGGATCAATTTAAGATTTCAAGTTTTCCCAACAGACCCATCTCTGAGATGTGTAAGAAAAGCCTGGAGCTTTCAGAAAGAGGTGTGGGACTGGAACTGAGGTTGCTAACCACTGTGTTTCAAATATAAAACATAGCACTAAGTGTTAATGCTATTCCACTTATCAAAACACCCATTTGTTCATTTTCCTAAGCCGCTTATCCAAAGCTTGGGTTCTGGGGCAGCTGGAGGCTGTCCCAGCAAACATAGGGTACGGGGCAGGAATAACACCAGATCAAGGGTATGATAATTCCCCAGTTTATCCGATATGATGTATATGGATGGGTCAGCGATGCAGTAAAGCTATGCAAGTTCTTTTGTCATGTTTTGCTCTATAAAGCCTGACTTTTGACAGGAAAGCTGCGTAAACACGTTTAAGACATCTATCTGACCGTATGACAATGTGCCTGTCCATTACAGAGTGAACACTCACACACTTGGGACAATTTAGCAACACCAATCCTCCTAACCTCAATGTCTTTGGACTGTGGGAGAAAATCGGAGCACCTGAAGCAAACCCAGATGAACATGGGAACAAAAAAAAACAAACACCATGAAGGAAGTACCAGGAACAAAAAGCCCAATGTCCTTACTTCAAGGCAGCAGCTCTACCACTTTGACATCACGCTGCCCAATATTGCAAATGTTTAATATAACTTGTGCAACATTTTAAAGCAGGACAGTACTCTGACTATCAAAAGGCCACTTCTATTGAAGTCCAGAACCTTCAATGAGTGAAAGGCTCTATGATATTATTAACATAATAACCCCAAACATATGCATATCCTTGATAAACCAACTCTACCTCTTCAAGTGGCAGCCTGCTTCTCAACCGAAAAATCAATATCTGCTGCTTTATATCTTATATTGACACTGTGCAGTCAATTATAAAGAGAGGTTAGAGATAAGACAACAACGGTAATAGATTAAAAATAAAGTGTTTGAAAATCTGAATGTGTCAAGAAAGAAAGAAAGATGAATTTGAACCCTGCTCCAATGTGCACCTGGCATGTGTCTGAGTCTCATATCCTTCTGAGCTTATGCTTAAAAGCTGACACTCTTATTTTATTATTCAACTAGTCATTTAGCCCGTTACAATAACGGGCACTAGAATAGTAGTGCATAAACATTAGTAGGAACACTCCATATTAAATGGCAAAGGACCGTCTATTTTCTGTTACAGTAATACTGGCTTGTATGTGGCTGTAATATGCGTCACTGTATTGTGTGCCTTTAATTTTCTCTCACAGTAATACGTCTCTCCAGCAAGTATTTTAATCTGTGCTGGCGTGCAGCTGATTATTGTATGTATGGCGGCTCCCCAGCAACGGATTTTATGTGCGCGAAAATAAATTTACTTTTAAAAGTCATCCTATTGTAATATCATGAAAGTTCGTATATTTAGGAAAACACTTTACACTTTACCGGGCCAAGTTTGTTAATCACAAATCTGACATCCTCAGAGTGAACACTTGCACAATAACAAACACTAATCTCACCTCTTTGGGGAAGCTGGTCTCTGTGTCTCAGTACCCGATTGGATTTTTCGTGCGTTATGTTTTAGGTCTTACCTCATTTACCGAAATCCAATTGCATCGGCCGCACGATATTTTATAGGTCCCGCCCTCTGTCTTGTGTGACGCGTCAGGCAGCCTTTAAAGCGTCGCACCGTGCCCAGCGCATGCGCACTTCACCAGAAGACACACACACACGGACACATGGACGCACACAGGGATTTTATTAAAGAGGATATGATATATGTATTTCTTGTTATTTTATATAACCCCTTAAGAGAAATGTGTTATATTTATGGCATAACAATTCTTGTATAGTACTAAGTTTCCTGTTTTTGTACTCAGCTGGATCATAATATATATATATCTGCCATTGTTCTTTTCTTTTAAAGCATGAGAAACGAGGTGTATGTGGAGAAACTCACACATCTCCTAAAATAAGAATAAAAATAATACATTTAAAATGTCATGTACATCCTAAGCAGACGAGACTATCAATCAAATTGTGGTCATTTTATCAACATCTGCCATGTCCTGCTAGCAACTGGGTGTAACCAATCATGTTAAAAGTTTTCTGATTATGTAATGAATTCCTTTTTTCAGTAGTGACCTAATCAATGGATTTTTTTTTGTTTGTAGCAGGTGGCTAACATGTAATGCACTTGTTGCCTCTTGCGAGATTTAGATAAAGAATAACGATTGATGCTTTCTCCTGCCTGTGTTTTATTGCTTAAATAGGGGCATTCCAGTGGGGGGTGTCTGTATTCATAATTTTCTTCCACAAAAGACACTATAAAAGAGAGATTACTGTGAAAGGCACTATAAACAAAAAGAAAGAAAGAAAGAAAGAAAGAAAGAAAGAAAGAAAGAAAGAAAGAAAGAAAGAAAGAAAGAAAGAAAGAAAGAACTGCTTATTAACCCAAAACTGCCAATGACATCTTTCTGTTATATGAGGTGCTGTTTATAAAGACACAAAGTTCAAGAAAAAGAAACGTTGCTCAGTATCACCCTCTACTTACCGCCACGTGAAGGATTATTGTCTGAGAGCTGCTCAGGTAATACCTAAAAAGCAAAAAACAAAAATAATTTTACTGATATTTTCAGAAAATCCATACACCATAATTTTCATTACAGAGAAGTTATAAGTACTTGTACTACAAACTGTAATCCCAATTCATACAGTTTAAAACACAGTTCTACAATGCTTGACATTTGGTTTTATTATGTCTTGTGCGAGGGCAGGGTGTCATTTTACAGGGAATGATTCCAAGGGTACAACTGGGAAAGGATTTTTATGTGACAATTTCATTTGCATATCCTTCCTTCAAGTGCAGGCTCATGTTTATTGCCAGGTGTTCGCAGTACGATGAAATTGTTTTTTGTGTATCTCCTCAAAACAGCTGACAATAACACAATACCAGGAAAGACAAATGTACAAAATATACAAAGCATGCAACACCCACCCACACACACTTTATGTTTAAACCAGGGTTCCTTTTCTTATGTCTTTATCATCATGTTTTATCCTTTAAATATTATTGTTTATGTTATTTGTGTTTACTACTAGGATTCTTATACATTTTACATATCTATTGTCATTTGTGATCACTGTTTACTTTCTATGTATGACAGCAAGTTCTGCCTTATTAGATGTGCTTTGTGGGACGTTCTCAAAGAGTTGGGGCCACCTGTCAACCTCTGTTGAAGGACGGCCCCCAGTCCTATAAAGGCTCATGGGAACTGTAGTCTGTCTGCTGCATACTGTATATGGTATGTGCTCAGTGGCAGGTGAGTGCTCTGCTGTATGTCTCTTCTGACAATTTCTTGTGAATACATTTTATAAAGATTTCTATTGCCTTGCACTGTACTAAGTCGTTCACTCTAGTAGAAGCCAAACAGCCTTTGGTTCAGCTCTTCAGGGCAGGCTGGTGGGATGCCTGCTTTCCTGGGTATTTGTTTTAAGGCCTTACAGCTCTTTGGTTATTTCAACTGAATGAATCACAACACCTATACTTTGGATGGATCGCCGTGGGCAACTTAAGCAAATGGCACTGCTCTGCTATGACCTCCCTCGGCGACTCTTCAGAAGGGGTATCCCCGTTCTTGACCCCTCGATGTCTGCCGGGGGCTATTCTAGGTCTTGAAGATACAAAAATGGCAAATTTGTGATGCAAGAAAATAACACTGCTTTACATGTTAATCCCTAAGGTATTGTTTCAACACCATTTTGAATGGCTACCTCAAACATTTCAGGCTGGTTCAGAGACAAAAATGGATCCTACCTGGTGTTGGATTGCTGGACCTAATAAAGTGGCCACTCTGTGTACATCCATCTACCAAACCTGAATAATTCTTTTTTATTGTTTAGAATGTAAGCCTATACCAGCAGCTTAGGGTGAAAGGCAGGAGCCCATCCCGGACATGTGCCAGTCGAATGAAGGACACACTCACTCCCTCACACAGGACCAGTTTAGTTGCCCTACACAGGCACGGGGCTACCAAGCAAACCCCTGACAGACGGGGCTTGACCAGGGGCACCACACCATCGTACAGTATAGTACATTTTCATGATATCAAAACTATTAAAAGGCTTCCTGCCTTTGAAGAGGAGGTTTTGTAGCCGCATGACTGAAAATGCTGAAACGCTATTGAAATTATTTTTGTTAAATTCAAATTTCCACAGGTTAATTATAGTTATCTGGAAGTTAAAAATTTAATTAAATGCAATGATTTATATTATAAAAGACAAACATTTCAATATAGTTCAATTCATTCTTATGAACAATAAAACAATTATCTTCTTTTCATTGAAATTCTCAGTCTAGGCTTTATCAGTGTGATGACGGGCACATGTGAATTTTTTTTTTTTGGACGTATAATCAAAAGGTTTTTCTTTTTGAAGGGAAAAATATTAATAGCTAACAAATACAGGAAAGATACAATGGTGCCCTTGGAAAGGTTACTTGTGATCAGCAATGAGACAGAGCCAGGTTTCAGTTCTCAATAGACCGCAGCGAGCCAAGGGAATTGTGGGAAGGGACTGATATCGCCGGGCTCACCAAAGTCATTACGAGTCGAGAGAGTGAACAGAGTTTGTCAAAGGCAGGCAAGGTGTTTCCCTGGCAGCCGTGGGCATGCTGCACCTTAAAGCGTGTGTCCGCCTGACCTGCCGCACATTGGGACATCCATTGTTTTTGTTTGTGGTCAGCGAGAGGTTTACACCACGGATGTCGAACTCTGGTCCTGGAGGGGCGCAGTGGCTGCAGGTTTTCATTCTAACCATCTTCTTAATCAGTGACCAGTTTTTGCTGCTAATTAACTTCTTTTGCCTCAAAGGCCCCTTTGTTGTTTCTTTTTCCTTAATTAATTAGCAGCCAAATAATAATGAGACACAACATGAGCCGCCACGTGACCAGCTCACCTGTACTTATCACACAATATCTGAAAATAAAGAAAGGTGAAGGTTGATCTCTCAGGTCACCAAAACTTTTTGACGGTATTCTTAGAAAAAACAAAAAAATAAACAGTTTTGGAAATGTTTGCTGTGGCAGAATGAGAGCAGCAACAAGCCATGGAATTAAATCTCCTTCTTCTTCTTCTTTCGGCTGCTCCCATTAGGGGTTGCCACAGCGGATCATCTTCTTCCATATCTTTTTAATAATTTTTTTTTTTTACATTTATATAGCGCTTTTCTCACTACTCAAAGCGCTCTCCACACAGGGAGGACCCGGGAAGCAAACCCACAATCTCCTTACTGCAAAGCAGCAGCACTACCTCTGCGCCACCTATGAGGTTTGTCTTTGGCATCTTGCTCTGTTACACCCATCACCTGCATGTTCTCTCTCACCACATCCATAAACCTTCGCTTAGGCCTAACTCTTCTCCTCTTCCCTGGCAGCTCTATCCCTATCACCCTTCTCCCAATATTCTCAGCATCTCTCCTCAGCACATGTCCAGACCAATGCAATCTCGCCACTCTGACTGCGTTTCCCAACCATCCAACTTGAACTGACCCTCTAATGTCCTCAATTCTAATCCTGTCCATCCTCGTCACACCCAATTCAAATCGTAGCATCTTTAACTCTGCCACCGTCTCCAGCCCATATAACATAGCTGGTCTCACTACTGTTCTGTAGACCTTCACTGTCACTCTTGCTGATATCCGTCTGTCACAAATCACTCCTGACACTCTTCTCCACCCTCTCCACCCACTCCACCCTGCCTGCACTCTCTTCATCACCTCTCTTCCACAATCCCCATTACTCTGTATTGTTGATCCCAAGTATTTAAACTCATCCACCTTCTCCAACTCTACTCCTTGCATCCTCACCATTCCACTGACCTTCTTCTTATTCACACACAGGTTTTCTGTCTTGGTGGTCCTACTGACTTTCATTCCTCTCCGCTCTAGAGCATTTCTCCACCTCTCCAGGGTCTCCTCAACCTGCTTCCTACTATCGCTACAGATCACCATGGAATTAAATAACAGGTTTAATTACCAGCAAGAATCAGCTTCTCATTAAGAAACTGGTTGGAGTTTGACGCCCCAAATTTAGCTGATCATCTGTTGGCTTGTTTCACGTCTCATTCCTGTTTGGCTGCCATTTAATGAAGAAAAGAATCAATTC
This sequence comes from Erpetoichthys calabaricus, assembly GCF_900747795.2. Taxonomy (NCBI): domain Eukaryota; kingdom Metazoa; phylum Chordata; class Cladistia; order Polypteriformes; family Polypteridae; genus Erpetoichthys; species Erpetoichthys calabaricus. The sequence continues at coordinate 189,835,481 of NC_041401.2, read as the reverse complement.
AGAGGACTGAATCCTTAAAAACAGGGCTATTAAAATGAAGGGAAAAGGAGTTAATTAGCAGTGAAGACTAGTCACTGATTAGGAAAAGCATTAGAATGAAAACCTGCAGCCACTGCGGCCCGACACCCCTGGTTTACATGCGTTTGAGGGCACATGGCTCGATTTCTTTATATTAATTTTTGCCTCTAAAACCCACCCAAATTATTATCATCAGCTCAAATGGAAGGAATTGGAAACTCAAAAGTGGCAGCAAAATTGACTTTTTAAATATAGCAGACATCAGTATTACAAGAAAATTTACAGCTTGTGAAAGAAAGTTGCTCTTAAGGTTCAAGCATCAAAAGACAAAATGTATTTGTTTGTAAACTGAATATTGCAATTTATGACATGGGATGCTGAATTAGTGTTACGTTATTTTTTGGTGGGGATTTTATTCTGTTTCATGGTGGCTAACTTGTGAGTGCTGCAGCTTTGTTCCTGTTGCTTGGTAGCTTTTTCAGTTGCTAGGGGGCGTGTCTCACAAAGGTCATGACCCTTGGGTAATTACAGCGATAGGTTTAAAAGGTCGCCCATTTCAGTGTGTCTTTATCCAGGCTGTGGATAACAAGCCATTGAGTGCGTTTACATGAACACACAAAACTCGGGGTAAGGCGAGAAGCCTGGTCAAGGTAGTAAATTTCCATTTCCATGCACAAGTCCACTTCTGGAGGAGTTCTTTGGCAAAACGCTCCATAAGAGTGACACCTGTGATCATTTTCTTGTGTTTTATAAATACGTGTAGTTCTTCATGTGTTGCACTATGATATCGCCTGCATCACCCAATCGTATGGCTTGAAAATCAATACGGACAAGACCGAGGTGCCGACAAGGGACAGATCGCAGGCCATTGTCCACCTTGAGCAGCTGCACGACTTTAAATACCTTGGGTCACTGGTCCAGGAGAAAAAAGTGACATCCACAGCAGAATCATGACAGGCGGTTGTGGCGTTCACCTCCTTAAAATGGTGTTTGTGGAAGAGAACCGATTATCTCCATGAAGACCAAACTTTGTCTCTTCTGGACACTGATCTTGCCAACCCTCCTTTTGGATCAGAAACATGGACCTTGCTCAAACTGGATCTGAACAAACCCGAGGTATTCCACATGTGATGTGTGTGACAGATCCTAAGAGTCTCACTTCACAATTGCATCACCAACAAAACCATTTGGGCAAGATGTCAACAGCAACTAACCATCGACAAATAAATCCAGCAGCGATGGCTGAGGTGGTGTTGCCACGTATGCAGAATGGGCACGTGGTGCAGCTCATGTCAAAAAGGCCACTGTTTAAAATAAATAATCGCCATCTTCGCGACTCAGAAATGGGGCGTGGTAGTGTGGCGGATCGGTTCCCGGGGAATTCATGATGCGGGCAAACCTCGATTAAGTGCACAGGTGAGGAGTCATCCACATCTGTAATTGTTCCCGGGAGCTGCTATTTGCCACATCTGATCCACATCCCCATGATAAATAGAAACGCGAGGAGGCGAGTGGGGGAAGAAGAAGAAAGTAATGGAACGGAGGATGCAGAAGAGGGAGGCAGGAAGCAGGGAGAGGATAGCCAGTGAGAGAGAGCGTGTTTGGCCGACACCTAGGGCAGTTGGTAGTGGTCGCTCCCTCAGAGTATTGTGAGGAGCAGGAGTGACCGGAAGAAGGATGGCTCGCCACAGAAGACAGCGGGAGTCAGGAGGTGGATTCCCCAGCGTGAGCGTCCTGGCCGTTGGGGGAAGCCAAGTCTCAGTCTGGGGAGAGCAGAACTGAAGCCAGGGATCAGGAAACCTCCAGATCAGAAGGTAGAATGAAGGTCAGCTGCATGTAGGGTGGCTCCCTTGGTGCATAGCCTGGACGGGAAAAGCAGGGGAGTCACCAGTAGAAAGGCACCGGGCTTTGTGTTAAAGGACAGCTTCCAGCCATTGTTTTAACCTCAGGTTTTAAAAGATTTTTTTTCTATTGGATTTTAACCTCTGCATGGAGTTTGCATGTTCTCGCCGTGTCTGCGTGGGTTTCCTCCCACAGTCCAAAGACATGCAGGTTAGGTGGATTGGCGATTCTAAATTGGCCCTAGTGTGTGCTTGGTGTGTGTGTGTGTGTCCTGCGGTGGGTTGGCACTCTGCCCGGGATTGGTTCCTGCCTTGTGCCCTGTGTTGGCTGGGATTGGCTCCAGCAGACCCCCGTGACTCTGTGTTCAGATTCAGCGGGTTGGAAAATGGATGGATGGATTTTAACCTCCACGATTTCACCTTGTTTTTATTGGATTATTTATTTAAAGATTTGAGACACTGCACTATTTGTTTGGACACTTTGATTTTGTTGTTTTAAATAAAAGCACTTTGCACTTTTTGCACCATCCCCTTGTTTCATTGTTTGTGCCTCACTGCCTAGCTCATTGGTGACATTACTGACGGTATCGAGTTCCAGAGCTCCTCAGAAGCAAGATGGGAGCATGGAGTGAACCCGCATCGTCACAGGGCACAAACAAGATACCACACAGACTCCCCCAGAAGGCGGCAATCCACCAAGTGGAGAATACAATGGACTACAGTGATCCCTCGCTATATCGCGCTTCGCCTTTCGCGGCTTCACTCTATCACGGATTTTATATGTAAGCATATTTAAATAAATATCGCGGATTTTTTGCTGGTTCGCGGATTTCTGTGGACAATGGGTCTTTTAATTTCTTGTACATGCTTCCTCAGTTGGTTTGCCCAGTTGATTTCATACAAGGGACGCTATTGGCAGATGGCTGAGAAGCTACCCAACTTACTTTTCTCTCTCTCTTGCGCTGACACTTTCTCTGATCCTGACGTAGGGGGTGTGAGCAGGGGGGCTGTTCGCACACCTAGACGATACGGACGCTCGTCTAAAAATGCTGAAAGCTTATCTTCACGTTGCTACCTTCTGTGCAGCTGCTTCATGAAGCGGCATGCTGCACGGTGCTTCGCATACTTAAAAGCTCGAAGGGCACGTATTGATTTTTGACTGAAAAACAAACTCTGTCTCTCTCTCTCTCTGCTCCTGACGGAGGGGGTGTGAGCTTCTGCCTTCAACAGCTTTGTACCGCGGTGCTTCGCATACTTAAAAGCCAAACAGCCCTATTGATTTGTTTGCTTTCCTCTGTAGAGAAAAGCCAAGCAAAATGACACCTTTTATTGGCTAACTAAAAAGATTACAATATGCAAGCTTTCGAGGCAACTCAGGCCCCTTCTTCAGGCAAGATCCTCTCTCTTTCTGACAGCCTGTGCTCCTGACGCGCACTCCTTTGAAGAGGAAGATATGTTTGCATTCTTTGAATTGTTAGACAGAACTGTCATCTCTGTCTTGTCATGGAGCACAGTTTAAACTTTTGAAAAAGAGACAAATGTTTGTTTGCAGTGTTTGAATAACGTTCCTGTCTCTCTACAACTTCCTGTGTTTCTGCGCAAATCTGTGATACAAGCATGACATTATAAAAATAACCATATAAACATATGGTTTCTACTTCGCAGATTTTCTTATTTCGCGGGTGGCTCTGGAACGCAACCCCCGCGATGGAGGAGGGATTACTGTACACCCAAAAAAACGTGGACCAAACAAGTGGAGAAAGATCTGAAGATCCAGTGACTCGACCTGAACCAGGCCAGTACCATCACCATGGACCATAAAGCATGGAAATGCATCATGAAGCAAGTCCAAAATCCTGCATACTGGTTTTGAGGCCAACCACTTCCTCCAGCGGCCAGCTGGGTATCAGAAAGAGCCCTTCATGTTCCCTGAAATAAATAACATTCATCTTTGACGTGAGCCAACGATGGTTCAACACATGGACACTGGCGGCTGCGACACCTGGTCACAACGTCTCAAATAGCTGTATTAAAACTAAGCAGACACTTTATTAATAGATTTCGGTTACTGGATTGCACACCACTCACTCTTGTCTGAGCGATTGAGCCCTACAAAGGTATGTCGGCTTCTTGACTTGCACCCAGTGCTGTTGGGATAATAATAATAATACCGGTATTTTTTACTTCAATAAAATAAGTATTATGTTAGGTTACTTGAGATTGTGCTGCTGATCTTAGCATCAACATAAATTTAATGACTTCTGAAATACTGAGACAGATTATTCAGCTGAGGGAAGGTGTCAGAGCCACATCCTTTAAGGTAATGTTAACGGTAAATTTACCTTAGTATACATTTAAATATAATGTTGTTGTAACACAAATGAAATGGAAGATTCATCTTATCCCACTGTAAGCAAAGTACCTGTACACTGGTAAGGTGGGTGCTGTGCAGAGTGGAGGCAGACCCTCTGTGTTTTTCCCAGTTGATTCTGGGATTCGTCAGGGGTGTGTTCTGCTCCTACTCTGTTCAATGCTTGTATGGACTGGGTGTTGGGCAAGGTTGTGGGGTCCAGCGGCTGGGGGGCATCTGTTGGTGAAGAGAGATTCACGGATCTTGACTTTGCTGACGATGCTTTGATCTTCACAAAATCAATGGAGGCTCTAATGGGGGCTCCCAAGAGACTGAGTGAGGGGCCTGCGTATATGGACTTGCGAGGGTCCTGATAAAAACCAAGAGCCAGGCCTTTAATGCAGGGATCGTGGGAAGGAGGGGTCCTTCCTTCAGATTGGCTGGCCCAGCGCTGTTTCAGCCATGGAATGGCCAAATGGGGGAAGCAGCCTGATGGATGAGGTCTCCAGGACTCTAAATAGATCCAAATCTTCTTATGTGATATCATCTACTGTTAAATTCTGCTCTGTACTTCTAAAATTTTTAATTTTATACTGTATTGAGGATTTGTTCTGTTCTGTGTATTGTATTGACCCCCTTCTTTTGACACCCACTGCACGCCCAAACTACCTGGAAAGGGGTCTCTCTTTGAACTGCCTTTCCTGAGGTTTCTTCCATTTTTCCTTGTCTTCTTAGAGAGTCAAGGCTGGGGGGCTGTCAAGAGGTAGGGCCTGTTAAAGCCCATTGCGGCACTTCTTGTGTGATTTTGGGCTATAGAAAAATAAATTGTATTGTATTGTATTGTAATGACCTCTTGGGCACAGCAGAGACTCTGTCTGCGGAGAGAGTGTCGACCTCATCGAGAGGTTTACTTATCTCGGCAGTGACATTCATGACTCTGGGGACTCTTCCAATGAAGTCAGTAGACGGATTAGGAGAGCATGGGGGGGTCATGAGGTCACTGGAAAGGGGTGTGTGGCACTCCTGATATCTCTGCAAAAGGATGAAGGTCCAAATCTGTAGAGTCCTGTGGCGTCCTGTTTGTGAGACATGGACGCTATGCAGTAACCTGAGACGAAGACTGGACTCCTGTGTCTATTCAGAGAATCCTTGGGTGCCGTTGGTTTGACTTTGCGTTGCTCATGGAGTCCTGAATGAGGCACATTACCTGCATTGTGAGGGAGCATCAGTTACGGCACTACGGCCATGTGGCACAATTCCCTGAGGGTGATGGGGGCTAATTGTTGAGGACCCAAGTGGCGGGACTAGGCCAAGTAAAGCCCATGTAACATCTGGCTGTGGCAGATAGAGGGTCATTTCTGGAGGCTAGGACTGGACCACGTGTCTGCCTAGGGGGGTTGCCAACCAGGACCCCGAGCTGTTTCATTGTGTGGTGGGTGCAGCAACATGCTGTACTAGTGCAGGCTCCCCAACCTGACCTGACCTGTAAGCAAAAGTTAATGGAATGTTCTTAATGTTTGCGCTGTGTGACAGGACAGTACAGTCGAACAGTACTTGACGTTGAATTCCACCAAGACCACGAGTAGAGCTGAACCCATGCATGTTCTTGGTGTTGCAATACTAATGGGCTAACCACGGAGGCACAGATATATGAGATCCAGCACAAAACAAACTAATCAAGACTGTGCCTGTAACTATTTTTTAATTAACAATTATATTAACTACAAACCCCTTCAAAATATAAACCTTCTGAGTTGACATACAGCTGCACACGATTCTGCCAACATTGAAAGCAATTCCGCAGATCATATTCTGAATGACCGTTGAAGATCTGTCGTTTTTGCTTTCACGTCCTCTACCAAAAAAGAATGGGTTCCTTTGAGTGCTGGCTTGCGCGATTTGAAAACGTGTTCATGAGACACACAGTCTTCAACATCGCACTTTTCAACAACTGAAAAGCCTCCATCCGCGGATTTCTTCAGTTTCACAAGAAACTTGATGTTAACTCGCTGTTCACTCTTGCACTCTGGCATTATCTAAAGAAAATGTCTATATCTGAACACGTGTCCACTCGAACTGAGAGAAGCAATCGAGTTGAGCCTTTACTCACTGTGACAAGACAGAACACCTTCTAGAACCATCTCTTTGCTTCTCCCCTCCCACTCTTGGTTCCTGAGCTATAGGGTTAGTCTCATGTTATATGTGTCGGACCTCGTACAATCACTGGGGGGTACATATGTGACCTGGAATAATGGAAATGATGCAGTCAGAGCAAATTCTATGCAGGAACTGAGTGGAACTGAATTCTGACCGTTAGAGCTGGGAAACTACAGCAGATGTAATAAGGATGACAGCAAGAAGGGTGCTTAGCGTGACATCTGGAAAGAGGAAGGAGGAAAAGGAAACCTGGTGGTGGAATGAGGGAATACAGGAGAGTATACAGAGGAAGAGGATGGCAAAGAAGAAGTGGGATAGTCAGAGAGATGCAGAAAGTAGACAAGAGTACAAGGAGATATGGCGCAAGGTGAAGAGAGAGGTGGCGAAGGCTAAAGAAAAGGCGTACGATGAGCTGTATGAGAGGTTGGACACTAAGGAGGGAGAAAAGGACCAGTGGGCTACACAGAGGGGCCGAGCTGGGAAAAGATGTGCAGCAGGTTAGGGTGATAAAGGATAAAGACGGAAACGTACTGACAAGAGAGGAAAGTGTGTTGAGCAGATGGAAAGAGTACTTTGAGGGGCTGATGAATGAAGAGAACGAGAGAGAGAAGAAGTTGGATGATGTGGAGATAGGGAATTAGGAAGTGCAACGGATTAGCAAGGAGGAAGTAAGAACAGCTATGAAGAGAATGAAGAATGGCAAGGCCGTTGGTCCTGATGACATACCTATGGAAACATGGAGGTGTTTGGGAGAGATGGCAGTGGAGTTTTTAACCAGATTGTTTAATGGAATCTTGGAAAGTGAGAGGATGCCTGAGGAGTGGAGAAGAAGTGTACTGGTGCCGATATTTAAGAATAAGGGGGATGTGCAGGACTGCAGTAACTACAGGAGGATAAAATTGATGAGCCAGAGCATGAAGTTATGGGATAGAGTAGTGGAAGCTCAGTTAAGAAGTGAGGTGATGATTAGTGAGCAGCAGGATGGTTTCATGCCAAGAAAGAGCACCACCGATGCAATGTTTGCTCTGAGGATGTTGATGGAGAAGTTTAGAGAAGGCCAGAAGGAGCTGCATTGCATCTTTGTGGACCTGAAGAAAGCATATGACAGGGGGGCTCGAGAGGAGCTGTGGTATTGTATGAGGAAGTCGGGAGTGGCAGAGAAGTATGTAAGAGTTGTACAGGATATGTACGAGGGAAGTGTAACAGTGGTGAGGTCTGCGGTAGGAGTGACGGAGGTGGGATGACATCAAGGATCGGCTCTGAGCCCTTTCTTATTTGCAATGGTGAAGGACAGGCTGACAGACGAGATTAAACAGGAGTCCACGTGGACTGTGATGTTTGCTGATGACATTGTGATCTGTAACGATAGTAGGGAGCAGGTTGAGGAGACCCTGGAGAGGTGGAGATCTGCTCTAGAGAGAAGAGGAATGAAGGTCAGTAGGAACAAGACAGAAAACATGTGTGTGAATGAGAGGGAGGTCAGAGGAATGGTGAGGATGGAGGGAGTAGAGTTGGCGAAGATGGACGAGTTTAAATACTTGGGATCAACAGTACAGAGTAATGGGGATTGTGGAAGAGAGGTGAAGAAGAGAGTGCAGGCAGGGTGGAGTGGGTGGAGAAGAGTGTCAGGAGTGATTTGTGACAGACGGGTATCAGCAAGAGTGAAAGGGAAAGTCTACAGGACAGTAGTGAGACCAGCTATGTTATATGGGCTGGAGACGGTGGCACAGGAGACAGAGCTGGAGGTGGCAGAGTTAAAGATGTTGAGATTTGCACTGGGTGTGACGAGGATGGACAGGATTAGAAATGAGGACATTAGAGGGTCAGTTCAAGTTGGATGGTTGGGAGACAAAGTCAGAGAGGCGAGATTGCGTTGGTTTGGACATGTGCAGAGGAGAGATGCTGGGTATATTGGGAGAAGGATGCTAAGGATAGAGCTGTCAGGCAAGAGGAGAAGAGGAAGGCCTAAGAGGAGGGTTATGGATGTGCTGAGAGAGGACATGCAGGTGATGGGTGTAACAGAACAAGATGCAGAGGACAGAAAGGTATGGAAGATGATGATCCGCTGTGGCGACCCATAATGGGAGCAGCCGAAAGAAGCAGAAGAGAGTTACAATACTGCAGTGCTAACCACTGAGCCACACACATCTATTCATCTGGGGCACATATTTGAACTAAAAGAATGGAAATAATGCATTGGAGAAAATTCCATATTGGTAGTGATTAGAACTAAACCCGGGTACTTCGAGGTACAAGTGGGCAACAAACAGGCCCGGAATAACAGTCAGTAATGCAGTCGGCACAAACTCTAGCCAGACAGTGACTAGAACCAAAGCCAGATCGTTGGAGAGTTACAATACTGAAGTGCTAACCGCTAAGCCACCCATACGTTCATCTGTGGCTCACACACTTAAACCAAAATTACAATTCAGTGCTTGTTGGCCGCTATGGCTGATGAGCCCATTCGAAGCCGCTACATTTGTTTGCAAATTAGCTAGCAATCTATCTGTATCATTTGCCTGAACAGTTAGTTCCTCGAGGATAATCTTCATTTCTGTTCCTAATTTCCTGTATCATCAGACTCGGAGCACAGCTTCACACTGTTGATAATGTCTGCATTCCCTCGAATACATTAGTTTGGAAGCAACACCATCGGCGTGATCAGCAAATAATAAAGAGCAGAGCTTGATCAGATCGACTGGAGGACATCTCACTAATATCCAGTCGTATCAATTTCATCTGCACCGTTTCACGCATTTTACTTTTATTATCTTTCTCCTTCATTGATAAAGACATTTGCCAGGGGCGGGTAAGTGTTCCGAGGTTGACGTTATTCATAAAGAGACGTAAATGAAGAAACATCATTATGTTCACTCTTAAAGTAAAAATAATTACAAGGTATTAGACAGCAGCAGCACTTATATCAAGTAATTGAAGCATCCTTAATTTACGTGATTATAATGCACTGCAAACTCACAGGGAGCCCGCAGAGACAATCCACACATCCGATGTCACACATCCATTCATTAACTCATTTTCTGTACTTACATTTGCCATTCTTGGGCCCTGGCGGCAATGAACGCAATATAAGAAAGTGTGGCAGCCAGGATGCCACTCAATGACAAGGCAAACTCACTAATACCCAGCTCATTTTAGAGGCTCCCATCAATATACTGTATCTGGGGTCTGGAAAGAAATTCAACAAAAATCAAAGAGATCATGCAAAATCCACACAAAGAGTTCAACCCAAGTCACTGTAGCTTTGAGCCACTTCTTCCCTAATGTTCACCCTCAGGTCAATTTAACCCTAATAAAAGGGCAAAAGTCTACGTTTATGTCTGTGTATCTGTGTGTCCATCCAGTTGCTATGTCTGTTATACACCATTTGGAATGGGAATGTGTGTGATGCGCCATCTGTTAGACTGACAAATGCAGTGCATTTTATTATGAATGCTTTGCAAATCATGATTCATAAAACCAGTGCTAATGTTTGTGATGTGCCATCTGTTGGAATGAAAAATGCAGTGAATTCTAAAACTTTATGCATTGCAAAATATGATTAATAAAAACAGTGACAATGTGCTGTGATAGAAACACAGACCAGACATTGTGAAAAGGTTTGGGGCAGCCTCCCATATAATATCCCTGGCTGCAAAAGGCTTTTGAAAAGAACAGAGTCCAAAACAGAAATGATAAATTGGTGGAAAGATGGCGGCTTTAAAGGCCCGTATAGGAAGTGTCATTGTCAAAAGGGGCCGGAACCGGAAGTGACGTCATCAAAGGCCCCAGAACAGGAAGTGGCATCATCTAAGGGCCCAGAACCGGAAGTGACGTCATCTAAGGGCCCGGACCCAGAAGTGGCGTCATCTGGCCTGTAAGTGACGTCATCGAAGGGGCCGGAACCGGAAGTGAGGTCTTCCGAGGCGCCGGAACCTGGCAGGATTTCTCGGGAAAGGTCTGCAGGGAACGGAGAAAGACATTCAGTGCACCCTGCCACCCCCTGGTTGGATGTGGTATTACCATTACTTAAGCCCTTTAGCTGCCTCCTCCTCACACGTGTGTGACAGTGCCATCTGCTGGAACAAACAATACGATGCATTTTTATCCTACACGCGTTACAAAATATGATTCATTAAAGCAGTGCTAATGTTTGAGATGTCCCATCTGGTAGAATGAACAATGCAATGCATTTTAAAACTATATGCTTTACAAAATAGGATTCATAAAAGCAGTGCTAATGTTTGTGATGTGCCATCTGTTGGAATGAACAATGCAATGCATTTCATTACTAAATGCTTTACAAAATAAGATACATAAAACCAATTCTAATGTTTGTGATGTGTCATCTGTTGGAACAAACAATGCGGTGCATTTTATTACTTACTTGCATCACAAAATACGATTCATAAAAGCAGTGCTAATGTTTGTGATGTGTCATCTGTTGGAATGAACAATGCAATGCATTTCATTACTAAATGCTTTACAAAATAAGATACACAAAACCAATTCTAATGTTTGTGATGTGTCATCTGTTGGAACAAACAATGCAGTGCATTTTATTACTTGCATTACAAAATACGATTCATAAAAGCAGTGGTAATGTTTGTGATGCGTCACCTGTTGGAATGAACAATGCAATTCATTTTATTACTACGTGCATTACAAAACACGTTTGAATAAATGGTGTACTGCAAATATGAACGCTGAACACACCGAGATCTAGATTGATTATTTAGATTTCAACCCGTCTTAGATGGGTAGCACAGCTAATGCCGTCCATAAACTGAATCCACATACTCCAGTTTTAGGGTAGTGAATGGGGAGCAAAGCCAATCCCAGCAGCAGTCGGTGCAAAGCAGGGACCACCCACAAATGGGATGCCAGTCCAGTACACACAAGGGGATTTGGGGATTTTCTGACATTTTCCTTTGCAAATCCTTTCAAGTTCTGTCGGGCTGGATGGAAACCATCGGTGGACAGCTGCCTTCAGGTCTCTCCAGAGATGTTTAAGCTCAAGTCTGGGCTCTGACTGTGCCACTCAATGACATTCACAGAGTTGTCCCTAAGCCAATCCGGTGCGGTCTTTAATTTGTCCTGTTCAGATGTGAACCTTTGGCCCAATCGGAGGACCAGAGCACACTGAAGCAGTGTTTCATTAAGGATATCTTTGCACTGTTCACCTTGCCTGCCCATCTGTCTCTCTATCTATTATATAGTGCCTTTCAAATCTATCTATTAGTCAAGGAAACAAGGTTAGAGAAATGACAAGGAGACAATTAATGAGGAGGGCATTCTTATTGTTAACTGATAACAGGTTCAAGTCATAGAGATCATCAATGCCAGGGTGTACCATAGTGACACTGGGGTGAATTATAATCTAATCAATTAATCAAGAAGAAAACGACTCCTGTAAGTAGAAATGGGTGCAAATAACATAAACCAAAAAAAAAAAAAGATATTAAATGAAACACTCAGTGGTGACGCCAACACTTGTTTCTGCCAGAAATGGCAATAATTAAGAAGTTGCTTTTAGTTTAACGGGTAGCAAATGGGAGACTTCAGATTCAAGGATTTTCTTCTTCTTTTTCTTTTTTTTTATAAACTGTCTTAAGAGAAAACACATTCAATCATGTTGCTTAAATAAACCAACAGCAGCTGGCATCTGCCGCGCTCTGCATGTTGATGACTGTCGAGATACGAGGACGCGCTGCTCTTTGCCTGTGGAGGAGTCAGTGGTGTTAACATGGTGAGGTGTCTTTGGGGAGAACTTACAGGTGAGCTTTTTTTCCCCTCCAGCTCACCATTCAGGATCCACATCTAGCATCGGGTCTGTGGCTGCAGTTAACCTAAAATGATATGCAAGATGGCACTGTGTAGTCTCTCAGCATGAAGACCACAGAAACTTAGGTAAAGACAATGGATATTTACCTATGAATACATCCATAAACAGATTTAGTTGAACCAACTTGAACCAGTTTTATGGCTGTGGGGTGTCAGAGAGCTTATCATTGCCAGTACTGGGCACAAAATGTAGAAAGCATGGGGGTGCCAGTCTGCCACAAAGCATTCATTCTCTCTCACCTGGCCGATTTATAGTTGACAATCTGAACAGAAAAACCAAGGGGGGGGGGGGGAAAGAAAGTGAAGAAGTGCAATCTTCACACACACACACACACACACACACACACACACACTCACACATGCACGCCCAATTCGATTCTAGTCAGCCTCTTTTTATAAAGTGCTCTTCACTGAATGGATCATGGAGTTCCCAAGTAGATGCCAATATAAATTCAACAAACCACTAATCACATAAGGATTTCACATAAAGACACAGATTTGTTTAAACAGAGAGGAGCTGCAGTGGTTCAAACCTGAGAGCATTCATACTGTGACCTGAGTGGTCACAGTATGGCCCAGCAACGGACCAATGCGTTCCTGACAACAGAACCGCAAAGTGATCATGAAAACAAAATGGCCCTTCAATATAAAGAAATGACAACACTAAAAAAATAATTAACGTAGCTCGAAATTATGAATCAATGCAAAATAGAATAAGTTCGGAATCTAGGGGAGTCAAAACTCAAAAAGTACTTCAGAGCACAGAGAAAAAAATGTATTTAAAGTATAAAAAATATTCAGTCTGCCATGCGGTAACAACCACAGCAACGACAAAAATGTATTTCTTGTATAGCCCAAAATCACACAAGGAATGCCTCAAGGGGAATTAACAGGCCTTGTGCTATGACAGCACGAACAAACCCCCCCCCCCACGTCCCCCCCCCCCCCCCACCCCCCCCCCCCCCCCCCCCCCCCCCCCCCCCGTTTTGACTCCCTAAGATGACAAATAAATCAGAGAGAGAAAAGAAAAAAAAAGAAAAAGGAAGAAATCTTGGGAAGTGTAATTCAGAGAGAGACCCCATTTCAGGTAGGTTGGGTGTGCAAAGGGTGTCAAAAAATGAGGTAAATACGACAAGTGGAACAGACCAGTCATCCATATTGTGGATGTACCGATTATATCATTTTGTAGAGTTTTGTTAAGAGTGGTTCTCAAATGTGCGCCGCTTACATTATGAAAGTAATGAACCCCACTTCCCAGAGCACATACAATAAGAGAAACTCCAAGGAGGACTCACTCTTCTATAACCACCCCCTAGCTCTTATGCAGAGAAACACTCCAAAGGAGACCAACCACCGAAAAATAGTTGGGCAAGCAAAGGGTGTGGAAAAAATGGGCTAAATACAACATACAAAACAGAACACAAGTAATCATCTTCACAGAGCTCAAAGGCCAATCTGTCATGGCCACCTCAGAAATACAACACAACAGTACAAATGACTTTGTACAGTGCAGGCTCAGACCACCGTGACAACTCCCAAAGCAAAGGCAAGAAAAGACCAAACCACTAAGCAAAAACAGAGCTATCACATATGAGGATACAGATTTGTTCAAATACATCCTAAACAAAGCAGAAACAAATTAACATTAAAAAAAAACAACAATATCTGTCCATCAATTCACTGGAGAACCAGAGCCAGACTGTAGAAGAGGAGTCCCAGACGAGCCAGACGCAGTCAGAGTCCTGGAGACCTCGGCCAACAAGCCGCCTTCCTGCTACTGGCTATTCTACAGCAGCGTCAGTGCTGGGCCGGCCAATCGGATGGAAGGACCCTCCTACCCAATGATTCCAGGGCTGCTTTATCTGAGATGACTTTCCCACAGGCAGGAAAACAACATGGCAGTGGAGAAGTGGCCCCAAGTGAAGCAGAATAAGGGAAAGGGTTGGTAACAGTTTACAAATGGGGTGTCTTGGCGGGTGGGGGCTTTTTCAGCAGACAAACTACAATCCCACCCACTGCCTAATGTAGGCCTGTCCTCCTTTTCATTCTTTTTAATATTCTTCCTTTGTAGTCATTCATGTGTGTACTCAGACTGTGTGTGTGTGTATATATATATATATATATATATATATATATATCTATATATATCTCTTTTGCATAGTGCTTTTGCTCTCTGTCAATCTTTTGTATAGCACCTTTTATATCTATCTAGTGATCCTTCTTTATATAGGGCCTTTCATATCTATCTATCTAGTGACCCTTCGTATAGTGTCCTTCATGTCTATCTATCTATGTATCTAGTGATCCTTCATATAGTGCCTTTCATATCTATTATATAGTGTCTTTCATATCTATCTAGTGATCCTTCATATAGTACCTTTCATGTCTGTCTATCCATCTATCTAGTGATCCTTCATATAGTGCCTTTCATATCTATTATATAGTGCCTTTCATGTCTATCTACCCACTGATCCTTCATATAGTGCCTTTATATCTATCTATCTATCTATCTACTGATCCTTCATATAGTGCCTTTCATATATATATGTATGTATGTATCTATCCATCTATTCTGCCTACTATACTAAACTTAATATCTATTATATAGTGCCTTTCATTGTATCTGTCTACTGATCCTTCATATAGTGCCTTTCATATCTATTCATCTATCTAGTGATCCTTCATATAGTGCCTTTCATATCTATTATATAGTGCCTTTCATGTCTATCTACCCACTGATCCTTCATATAGTGCCTTTATATCTATCTATCTATCTATCTACTGATCCTTCATATAGTGCCTTTCATATATATATGTATGTATGTATGTATCTATCCATCTATTCTGCCTACTACACTAAACTTAATATCTATTATATAGTGCCTTTCATTGTATCTGTCTACTGATCCTTCATATAGTGCCTTTCGTATCTATCAAGTGACCTTTCATATAGTGCCTTTCGTATCTATCAAGTGACCTTTCATATAGTGCCTTTCGTATCTATCTATCTATCTATCTTGCCTTGTGCCCACTGCACCCAGAAGGAGTTCCTCTGTGACTCCAACACATTCCACGTTACACAGATTTTTCTGAACGTCAGCTGCTAGATTCCAAACATGTTTTTGTAACCCTCCACACCCCTGGTCTCAGTTTGTTAGGATTTCTTGGCTGCCACGCTTTGCAGAAAATTACCCAGTCTTGTACGTTCAGTAAGAATTATGAGATTGCTTCTGTTTCCAACAACAAGAACAGCCTACGAGATAAGAAACTACAGGAGGCATTTTAGTGAAATATGTCAGTGGTTAAAATCAGAAAGCAGACGTACATCACCGTTGCTTATGCAGTGGCTGAAACTTTTTAAAAAATGTAATCACTTTCTGAGGACAGGCAAAAAAAAAACTCAGTTATTTATTTATTTTTAAGTACTTAGTGAGAAGAAGTGCAGAGAAACGTCTGCTTCTTTAACAAGAGAGGCTGCGTTTTGTGGCTGCCGGTGGAGTTTTCAGAAGATCTGCATGTTATCGTTGTTATTTTGGACTGCCTGTTGTTCTACATTCCCCATTATTATGCTGCCAGCTATTTCTCTGCACACAAGCCTCCAGTTCTTGTTTGTTTATGAGAGGATCTCTCAGTGGGACTGAGGCTGATCTGACAGCCTTATCTTATTCAAAAATGACATCTTCTTCCCTTGCCGTCCCTGCCTTGTGAAATTACCTCGCCTGCAGAAAAATGCAGCAATAAAGCCGGCAAACCTTTAGATCAATCAGTATAGCAATATGAAGTGAAGGAATGAGAGTAAAATATGAAAAAAAAATCATTGCTGGGTTTGTTACTAAAAGGATTTGCTGTTAGCACTTTTGATTTTTAAATGTTAGCTGTAAAGGGCAAACTGAAGAACCAGAATTTACATCATCAAACTGAAATTTCATTATCTGAACCCACTTTTCCCAGCGTTTTGGGGAGCTGAAAGCCATCTCAGCTGAAAAAGGCGCAGTCTACCACAGGGTACACTGACAGGGCGATGGGACGCTAATCTACTAAAAGGCCACCTTGACCAGTCCCCAAAACAGAAAATACACCAAGGAGGCCAAAACATCATAATTAGCTTTCTTTTTTGCTAATATAAGAGATGCACAAAAGAAGGGAACTAACCAAAAAATAGACACTCTGGGCCTGGGCCGTGATAGACTAGAAGGGTGGCTAAGCCACTTGATACTCCTCTAACACATCAAGAACTTCTTCCCATCTCGTCCCATACCTTTCACCAAAATCCATCAAGCCATCACCTCCTCACAGCTGTTAAACCCTTATCCTACCTTGTCTCCTCAGGTCATCACCTCCTCATAATAGTTAAACTTTTATCCAACCTTAACTAGGAAAAGAAAAGCTGAGCACATCACGGCAGTCCTAGCGTCACTACACTGGTTACCTGTGCTATTTAGAATTGACTTTAAAATGCTGCTTACGGTTTTCAAAGCCTTCAATAATCTCGCTCCTATATCTCAGAATGCCTCTCGCCTTACACTCCAAATTGTAACCTTAGATCTTCAAATAAGGGTCTGCTGAGAATTACAAGAGCTAAAGCTTTGGTCTCCAGGCTACCAAAAGGACACAGCAGCGCTAGAAAATGTCCAGAGAAGAGCAACTAGGCGGATTCCAGGACTACAGGTATTGAATTATGAGGAGAGATTAAAAGAGCTGAGCCTTTACAGTTTAAGCAAAAGAAGATTAAGAGGAGACCTGACTGAAGTGTTTAACATTATGAAGGGAATTAGTCCACTGAAGCGAGACAGTGAGTTTCAGATGAGTTCAGCAAGAACATGGGGACACAATTGGAAACTTGAAGGATAAATTTCACACAAACATTAGGAAGTTTTTCTTTACACAAAGAACGATGGACATTTGGAATAATCGACCAAGGTAGTGTGGTAGACAGGAGGACTTTAGGGACTTTCAAAACTCCACTTGATGTTTTTTTGGAAGAAATAAGTGGATAGGACTGGCGAGCATTCTAAAGTTCTAAACTTAAAAGAAGTGGTTAGGCAGCCTTCTGCTGTCACCTAAAATCTGGAATGACCGATAGAAATTCATCAGGCTAATATGGTGGAACACTTTAAAAAAAAAAAAAAAAAAAAAAAAAAAAAAAAAAAAATTATTATAATATGGCTTTCTCATAGCTTCATTTTTGCGTAACCCTGATGTTCTGTATATGCATTTAATTACATTTTTTATGTCTCCAAAACCCATACTAACCCCTACTTTCCCTGCTGTTCTTTATCTAGTTTTCTAAAATGGCGATCTGCGCACCACCACCTGATCAGGGCACCATGCAGTCCTTACATTGATGGACTGAAGGCCAGAGGTCCACATGACCATCATCATCGTCGTCTGATTCTTCCACGTGAAGCCCATGAGGACTGATTGAAATCATTGATGATAGGTAGAATGCCTAAAGAGGGATGGGTGCTCTCATTACCTCAGAACCCCTGCAGATTTTGGTTTTTTTTTTCTCCAGACCGCTGGAGTTTTTTTTTGTTTTTTTTCTGTCCTCCCTGGCCGTCGGACCTTACTTTATTCTTTGTCAATTAGTTTTGCCTAATTTTCTTTTTATAATTTTTCTTTCTTCATCTTGCAAAGCACTTTGACCTATATCATTTGTATCAAAACATGCTCTAGAAATAAATGTTGGTGTTGTTCCTAAGCCCATCACCTCCTAACAAGAGTAAAATCCTTATTGCACTTTATGACCTCAGGTCACCACCTCATCACAACAGCTAAACTCTTATACAGTCTTGCCTCTTCAGCTTAGCACCTCCGTACTACAATAAAACTCTTACACCATCTTGTCTTCCTCAGGCTATTACCTCTTCATAACAGTTTACACTCACCATACCTTGTGTCGTCATCTCCTCACAACAGTTAAGCCCATATCACACCTTGTGTCCTCAGGTGATCACCTCCTCACAAAGGTTAAACCCTTATACCACCCTGTGGCCTCAGATCATCATCCCCGAACACAGTGGTTTTCAAACTGTGGGGCGGGCCCCCCTATGAGGGCGCGAAGATGTGAAAAAAAGAAAACAAGAATCGAAAATATGAAAAATACATCTATTGAAACCAAAACAAATTAATTTAAACTACATTCTGATACTAGAAAAATAAATATAGAGTTAGATAAATGTCGATAAAAGTTAAGTTGGTATAATAAAATATGCATCTATGAAACATCATTAATTAAAAAAAAACAAATTGGTATTAGTGGGCTCCTTTCAAAAAAACATTAGGGGGGGCGCGATTAAAACTGTTATGAAAACTCAGGTCGCAAATACATAAAGGTTGAGAAACGCTGCCCTAACAACAGTTGACCCTTTACACCATCTTGTCTCCTCTGATCATCACCTCCTCACGACAGTTAACCCCTTATCACACCTTGTGTCCTGAGGTCATCACCTACTCATAATAATTAAACCCTTATTCCTCCTTGTCTCCCAAGTTCACATTCACTGGGTCTTTATCCAAAAGGATCTTTTAAACTTCCAGCTATAATTCCCTAATCACTTCTATGGTCTAGAATGTCCTCTGGAACTCCTTGGTCTAAGCCCATAGGAACTCATTCTGTCAAGCCCAGATGCTCCTGGAGGTCTGAGTGTCAGATCAGTTCCTTAAGGGTCCATTGAAGCTAACAGCAAGTGGTCACCAGTCATTCCCTATGACCTATAGGGTGACTGTTTCATTAGATAGAGCTGTCAACAAAATGCAGGCCCCCTGAGGACTAAACTAAAATGTTTTTCACTCATGATTACCTGTCCATAAGGTGAAGGTTTTGTTAACCAGCACAATTCGACTTCAGGCCTTTAAATGACGTCTTGAAAACGTGCAAAGAAAAGCAGCAACTCATCATAAAGGACATCAGACCCCATGTGCAGACTGAAATTTGGCTTTAGTGTGTGCAGCTCTATCAGTTACTGTGCTCTTATGTCAGGCTCAGTCAAAACTACAAGTAGGAACAATCCTAGTGAAGACAACACCTTAATAACAAAATGCAGGAGTCCAAAGCCAGCAAGTCCAAAAATCAAAGTCATAAAACAAACTCAGGGGTCCGACCAAATCAACGCTGAAGCTGCTGTGAGAACGTCAGTGTCTCAATTTATGCTAGAGGCATAATTGGTTTGCCATGCCTCTTTGGGGCTCTCCATACAGGAGACAGGGCAGTTGACAATAACAAAGAAAACTAATACTGGTTGAGTATTACCAATCCAAAAAGCCTGGTGCCAGAAGTATTTTGGATATTTTTGGAATTTGGAATTTTTGAATATAGTGAGATATCTTGGTGACACCCTTGAACAAGTAAGGAAATACAGTTAAACCAGCTAAATAACGACTTGCACACATAATTCATATCACCAAGTGATGAATATGACATAGATTTAAATTTAGATCCCTTTTAAAAGGACCGATGTTGTGTATTAGTACTGAAAAACTGAAATATGCATGCACAGTTTCAATTTTATAAATCTGACCATGGTTGTGGGATTTTCCGCTTGAAGCAGCCTGTGTTTGTGTTCTTAATGGGTGCCACGAGGCCCCTTCAGAATATCATTTAGGGCTTATTTTGCTAACCCCACCGCCCCCTCCAAACCTGTCAAACCACTTTCATAGGGGACTCACTCATCATCTCCCCAATATTTGACTGAATGACGGTGCTTAATTGTGCTCGTTGCTTCACCTGGTACTATAACCCTGGTCATCCATCCTGTGTTCTAGTTTTCATGCTGGTTCTAGAGGGACAATCACCTCCACCAAAATCCCTGGTCGTTGATCATATATTGCAGATTCATGGCTCTCGATCACCCAAACTTGGTGATTGATCGTGTGTCCTAGCTTAATGTCACTTCATGGATGACAACCACCAGCACTCAAAATCACCACTCAACTATCGTATTTCGTAGCCTTGTGGCACTCACTGCTTCATGGCGTACTACAACCCTCTTCATCAATCACGTGTCCGCGCTTCACACTGACTCAGGAGGGACAACCACCTCCTCCCAAAATCCCTGGTTGTTAATTATATATCGTAGCTTGTTGGCGCTCAGTGCTTGACAGGTAACCACAACCTTGTTCGTCGAGGATTGGCACACAGGGGAAAATCACCTTCACCCAAAATCCCCAGTCGTCAATCGTATATTGTAGCTTCGTGGCTCTCGATGCTTCACGGAGTACGCCAAACTTGGTGATCGATCACGTGTCCTAGCTTCATGTCACCTCACAGATGACAACCACCTCCACCCAAAATCCCCACTCATCGATTGTATTTCGTAGCTTTGTGGCACTCGCTACTTCATGGAGTACTACAGTACAACCCTGTTCGTCAATCGTGTGTCATAGGTTCATGCTGGCTCACGGGGGACAACCACCTTCACCCAAAATCCCTGGATGTTGATTATATATCGTTGCTTATTGGCGCTCAATGCTTCACGGGGTACCACAACCCTGTTCATCAAGTGTGTGTCCGAGCTTCATGCTGGCTCACAGGGGACAATCACCTCCACCCAAAATCCCCAGTCATCAATCGTATATTGTAGTTTCGTGGTTCTCGATGCTTCATGGGGTATCCCAAACTTGGTGATCGATCACATGTCCTAGCTTCAGGTCAACTCACGGATGACAACCACCTTCACCCAAAATCCCCACTCATTGATTGTGTTTCGTAGCTTTGTGTGTCCCAATGCTTCATGGGGTGTCCTAAAGCTGGTCATCGATCTTGTGTCTTGGCTTCAAGTCACCTCACTGGGGACAACCATCTCCACCCTCAATCCCTACTCATGGATTATATAACGTAGTCTTGTGGCTCTCGCTGCTTCATGGGGTACACCTCAACCCGATCATCAATCGCATATCCTAGCTTCATGCTGACTTCCCGGAGAGAACCACCTTGACCCCCAATCCCTGGTCACTGACTGTGTATCAAAGCTTTGTGGCACTGATGAATAACTGAATAAATAAATCCATTTGAAATCTTCACATATATTGCTCACATCCACCCATTAGTAAAGAAAAGAAAAAACATTTGAGGGAACATAGGTGGTGTCACGTCAGACCTCAACAAGTTTCAAATTTTTGAGCATCTTGGAATTTTGGATTAGGGATACTTATCCTGCACATGTAATGCTAGCTATTTATAACAACAATAAGCACAATATCCAATAAAAAAAACACAGTTAAAAACAAAACCAAATGCCGTATTAAAAACACAATCTGAAAAACTAAATTTAAATGACAACAAACAGACTTTAAATAAATAAATAAACTTCAGCCAAGGCAACAACCGTGGCTACACCATAACAGAGAAAAGCAAAATGAAAAAGAAAAGATGATAATTAAAAAAAATAATTAAACACTTAAAGAAATGAACATCAATAATTCAATTAGTGAAAAGAACAAAATAATGTACAAAGTAAAAGAAAACAGACCATAATAAACAAAACTAAAGCCAGGCATGGAACCCAACAGCACAACTGTATGAGCCTGGGACCAAACGCCAGCGCCCACGCAACGCCAAGTAAAGCCGTTCACAGGAGAAACGTTCTGCTTTGATGACACAAGGACGGAAGCCAAATCCTCCTAAGAGGACAGCTCCTTGGAATACTTTCTTCTTTTTACCATTATTAGTAAGTTGATTTTTGCCATCCTACAGTTGCAACCAGTGAAACAATCCAATATATTTTCTCAGTGGAAAAGGAAAATGTACAGCATATGGTTACCTGGAGGCTATAAAGTTAAGTAATTAAGAATCTGAAACAGAACCATGAGCCGCTGGTGTCACAGCAAGTTTTATGAACTGAACATTTTTTTGGATTCTGCATCAGATGCCATAATAAAACTTCATTGAGGTGTTTTAAAACTGCTGAGCTTGCAAAAGTCATGAATAAATAATATTAAAAAAAGGGAGGAAAACAAAACTTCTGTGGCCAGAAACCTCAAATTGTCACATCAGCCTGTCAAGGATGTAACAAAAAGATTATTTGTCCCCAGGGGACAGTTGGCTCTTCAAATAAACAAATAGATAGACACATAGACAGACAGACATGAAAGGCACTATATAAAAGATAGATATAAAAGGCACTATATAAAAGACAGATAAATGGACAGATAGATGTGAAAGGTGGTTTATAAAAGGATAGATAGATAGATAGATAGATAGATAGATAGATAGATAGATAGATAGATAGATAGATAGATAGATAGATAGATAGATAGATAGTGTAGTTGGCAGGATTAGACAGACAGACAGATTCACACTATGATCTGAACACACACCAGGATGACTTGGAAGCAATTTTAAAAAGAAAGAAAACATGACAAAGCAGTCCCAGTGACACACTTCTGCTAATTCATACAAGGGGGTATCAAGTGTGTTGATTTGGTGGGCCTCTCCTGAAGTAATGTTACAAACCCAGTATACCACAATGTAGAAAATTGCACTGGCCATCAAAGAGTTGTAGAAGATGTGAAGGATGTCCCTGCCCAGAACTGATTGTAATTGATTATAATAAGAATTGCTCAAAGAAATGAATTACATGAGTACATCAACGGATGTGCTGTTATTACTGTAGCTGTGAAAAGTCTGCAACTAATTGGAGTTCATACAAATTCCTCCTGAATGCTTTGAAATCACTTCAGTTGTTTTGTTTTTTTTTTTTTTTGTCCTGTGCCGCCTGATTTACCAGTACGAGAAATCCCTCACATATGACATACCATTGGAACTCATCTTGATGTCCAGTTATGCAAGACATTGAGGTTTTTGGGGTGGCCTCCCATTTTTGGCCCTGTAGATCTGAAAAAAACATCTTTTTAAGGCTATTTGGATTACATTTTATTTCAGGGAATTACACCCTTATGATAAACCAATAGGAGTCTTCAAAAAAAAAAAAAAAAAATGACCAGGAGGCCTTAAGGTTCTGCAGGCCACATTAACTGACCCCCCCCTAATGGGACATGAGGGGTAAATGTTACTTCTTTTCACAAAACTGGAGATTGGTAATAAGACATGTGGAGTGTCATTTTAGGCTATTTTGAGGTTATCAATTACATATATGATCTTGTTTTTTAAATATTTGATTCTTTACTGGTGGTCCTACCCCCTTTATGAGCCAATCCTAGAAGTTTAAAAATGACAAATTTCAAACATAAGCATATAGGGTATCGTTTTAGACTATTTCAAGGTCAGTGATTATAAATAAGAGTTTATTTTATTTTATTTAACTAGGGGTCCTCTATGGACCTCCATCAGAAGGTGAAAAATTACAAACATCTATTATAATTGAGAATATTTAGACTTTAAATGTGTGTATTGAAACATGCATTTTTAATATTTCAAATATCTGACGCAACAATTCTTCTGCATTGTGTCCTTCTACCTCATGAAGTAAATGCACAGATACATTTGACCCAGGGTTCCTCCTTTGGCTGCGGTTCAAATCTTTCTCTTCTGTGTTTATGTTTGATTTTTTTTTATTGCGAATTATATATGTAATGTCACATTTTTATGTGCCTTGTGTTTGGTGGGTGGTTCTTCAAGAGGCGGGGCCACTTGCCAATCACCGTCAGGGACTGCCCACCGGTCTATAAAGGTGACGGATTCCCACAATTCCTGGCAGTTCTTTTGGATGTGCTCGGGAGACGGCGAGTTTATTTGCGTTTTTTTGCTGCGCTGATGCTTATCGTTGATTGTTGTTGATTTTCTGGATTTTTGATATCCTGCTCTGTTTATTGACTATGCCTTAGATTAGCCTTAAATTGGAACTTTGTTTGCTTTGGATTGCCTTTGCTGCCAACTCCTTTATGCCTTTTCAGCTTCGCAGTGCAACAGAGAATATGATGAGAATAAATAATTTTATAAAGATCCTGTGTTTAGTAATATTAATAATTCTTTACATTTATAAAACACATTTCTCACTACTCAGAGTGCCTCAGTCATTGGGGAGCCACTTCAATCACCTCTAATGTGCAGCATCCACCCGGATGATGCGGCAGCGGCCATTTTTGCACCAGTGGGCTCAACACAAATTAGCTGAGAGAGAGAGACAGTCAATTAGAGACCTGGGACGATTAGGGGGCCTTGAATGACTAGGCTAATGAGGGCAATTTAGTCTGGACATCAGGATACCCCCTACTCTCTACAAAGGATGCCCAGGAATCTTTTATGACCACAGAGAGTCTGGCCCTCAGTTTCACATCTCATCTGAAAGACAGTACCATTTTAACAGCAGTGTCCCTGTCACTGGGACTGGCATTGGGATCCACATTCAGATCACAGGGTAAGCGCCCCCTGCTGGCCTCACCAACACGTCTTCCAACAGCAACCCAAGCTTTTCCTAGATGGTCTCCCA
Organism: Erpetoichthys calabaricus; assembly: GCF_900747795.2. NCBI lineage: Eukaryota > Metazoa > Chordata > Cladistia > Polypteriformes > Polypteridae > Erpetoichthys > Erpetoichthys calabaricus. Next base: position 189,810,885 of record NC_041401.2, on the reverse strand, counting down.
TCCAAGTCCAGTCAGCGCCTGAACAACATTAGCTTCACCTGGATGATCTCTTCTGAAATGCTGATGAGAAATTCCCCAAGGCTGTGCATTTTATGAAGTGTTTTCGGGACTTGCACTCATAACAACGTGTGGTCAAACACCAGGACAGTAGTAGGGTGCCACTGACCGAGTTTGTCACCTGGGAATAGGCAAACAGTAAATTTTTGTTACACCCTTCTTGAACCCCTTTGCCGTCATTGAAGGAGGACGAAACGCATTAGCTGGCACAAGATTACATTTCAGAACACATTTTAATCAGCAAGGAATGATTTAGAGGGACTGAATGGTGAATTATGGACTGTCATTGACTGCTTATAGAGTGTACAGACACCGGCCACTTTATTAGGTACACCTGTTCAACTGCTTTGTTAATGCAAATATCTAATTAGAGAATCGCATAGCAGTCTGTAGACGTTGTCAAGATGACCTGCTGAAGTTCAAACAGAACATCAGAATGTGGAAGAAAGGTGAGTGAAGTGACTTTGAATGTGGCGTGGTTGTTGGTGCCAGAAGGACTGGTCTGAGTATTTCACAATCTGCTGATTTACTGGGATTTTCACACACAACCATCTCCAAGGTTTACAGAAAATGGTCAGAAGAAGGGAAAAAATCCAGTGAGCGGCAGTTGTCTGGGTGAAATTGTCTTGTTGATGCCAGACGTCAGAGGAGAATGGCCAGACTGGTTTGGGCTGATAGAAAGGCAACAAGAACTCAAATAAGCACTTGTTACAACCGAGGCGTACAGAAGAGCATCTCTGAACACACAACACATCAAACCCTGAAGCAGGTGGGCCACAGCAGCAGGAGACCACACCGGGTGAAACTCCTGTCAGCTAAGAACAGACAACTGAGACTACAATTCACACGGGCTCACCAAAATTGGACAAGAAGAAGATTAGAAAAAACGTTGCTTGGTCTGACAAGTCTCGATATCTGCTATGACATTCAGATGGTAGGGTCAGAATTTGGCGTCAACAACATGAAAGCAGGGATCCATCCTGCCTTGTATCAACAGATCAGGCTGGTGGTGTAATGGTGTGTGGGATATTTTCTTGGCACACTTTGGGCCCCTTAGTACCAACCGAGCATCATTTAAATGCCACAGCCTACCTGAGTATTGTTGCTGACCATGCCCATCCCTTTATGACCACAGTGTGCACATCTTCTGATGGCTATGTCCAACAGGATAACGTGCCATGTTACAAAGCTCAGATCACCTCAAACTGGTTTCTTGAACATGACAAGGAGTTCACTGGACTCAAATGGCCTCCACAGTCACCAGATCTCAATCCAATACAGCACATTTGCGATGTGGTGGAACGGGAAATTCGCATCGTGGATGTGCAGCTGACAAATCTGCAGCAATTGTGTGATGTTATCATGTCAATATGGACCAAAATCCCTGAGGAATGTCCCCAGCAGCTTGTTGAATCAATGCCACGAAGAATTATGGCAGTTCTGAAGGCAAAAGGAGGTCCAAGTGGGTACTAGCAGGGTGTACGTAATAAAGTGGCCAATGAGTGTATATATATATATTGTGGCGAGGGGCTAGGGGTGGTACCCAGCCGGGACGCCCAGGACGTTTCCTCGGACATTCGGGCACCCCCTGGCGGTGACCACGGGCCCCTATAGTGTTGAGCTTCCAAGCTCAGGTCCCGTGGTCCCCAAAGCCACCAGGGCATTCACCCTCTCGTGGTCTGGGGGAGGCGTAAGCCCTACTCCGGTCCTCCTAGGCGTCCCGGCTGGGTTTAACCCCCAGCCTCCTGTGACAAATATATATATATATATATATATATGTGATTTTTTTCTTGTGCATTCAAGTGTTCTGTGTGACATTTTCTGGTGAGGTTTCATCAAAGGACTTACCCCCTTGCTGCTGTTTCTTATTCCTGGGTCTTAGTTATTAATCACGCATATTCACTTTAGTTTAAAAAGTGTAGTTTGTGCAGCTGAACCTTTCATTGTTTTAAGGGGGATGAAGGGAGCGAAGAGAAGAGAAATGAAGTGAAGTGAAGCGAAGAGAAGAGACAGGCAGACTCTTTAAGTAAATATTTCATAAACCCAGCATCTTTTCTGCCCGCTCCATTTTAAGATTATGATCTCTGGCTGACACTCATGCTTTAGTGTCACAAAGGTGGGCAGAAAGTGTACACATTGCCATAGGTGTTTAACTGCTATTTCTTTCTATTTTTTTTCAGAAGTCTAATTTTAAAATTGACATAAGAATATAAGGTCATGTTAGTGAATCAGTTCTCCATCCAGACGCGCCCCAGATGAATGCCAAGCACAGAAACCCACACACAGCTGGTCGAAAAGCAAGAGCAAAGGCTGCCAAAAAATATCAGAATGCAACAAACTGCTCTTAAATGAAAAGGGTTCTTTTACCAGGCGACTTTTTTAAAGTTTCAAGTCGGCCTTTTCGCTTCTTACAGGCATCTTAGATATTTGACACATGCGGGCGGATAGCGCTAATGGTTGGAAGGGTAAGACTATCATGTGCACAAAAAAGTCTTCAAGCCCTCTTCAATAACTTAAGATATCAAAAAATGGACTTCATCATGGGATTTCTTCTGGAATTTTAAAACAGGATAGCTGTGACAAGAACAGACCATACAGCTCAACAAGCTTCCTAATCACTTAGATTCTCCAACCTAACATCATTGAGGTGTGAAGGTCCCTAAAGTCCTCCTCTCCACCAAAGCACATGGTGGTGGTGTGTGTTACCTTCAGGTGGTATTGGTCAGTGATAAATCCACCTCTGATTACCAGTACTGGCTGTCCATAACTGATGAAAAACTGAGATGACAAATGATGAAACTACACACAAAAAGCAGCTATGAGAGTGGATGGGGGCAGCGCTTGAGTTGTTAAGACCTGCGCTGACCAACTTTGTGATGTCTTTGGTCACCTGTTCAGTGTATCAAAAAGTTCTGCTGCTGTGGAAAACATCCTGCATCATATGGTGGGTGCTTCTTAAACTAATGACTACATTCCAGTGGCACTTACTTCTCACATCATGAAGAGCTTTGAGAGGCTGCTCATGGACTGTACGAGTCCTCTTGTGGTAGACCACCTGGACCCACTGCAGTGTGCCTATTGGACAAAGATTGGAGTGAAGGGTGAAATTATCTATCTGCTCCACAAGACTGGACAAAGATGGCCGCACAGTGAGGATTCTGTTTTTTGACTTCTCCAGTGCCTTCAATACCATCCAGCCAACCACAAAGATAGGCAGGTGGATGAGCTTGTGGTGTCCTGGATAAATGGACCATCTGTCATGGAAAGCACAGTTTGTGAGACTCAAGGACTGTGTGAGCAACACTGGAGCACCACAAGGAACAGGCCTGTCTGCTTTTCTCGCTACTCTGTACACCACGGTTTGTAAATACAACACTCAGTCATGTCACTTGCAGAAATTCTCAGATGATTCTGCACTTATTAGGTATATCGATAACGGGGAGAGGAGTCAGGGGGAGAACATCGAGAATTGTCTGCAACTTAACATCAGCAAAACCAAGGAACTGCTTATTGACTTGCACCAAAGAGCCTCTGAGCCTGGTCACTATTCGGGGAGTGGTTGCGGAGGTGGTGCACTGCTACAGATACTTGGAGGTCCACATTAGTGACAGGCTACGCTGGTCTTGGAACACAGAGGAACCATAAAAGAAAGGGCAGAGCAGACCATTTTATCTTAGCAGTCTGCACTCCTTTAATGTGGGTAGCGACATCCTTTACATCTTCTACATCTCTGTGATGGCCAGTGTGGTTTGGTGTGGTGTGCTGGGCCTGTAACATCACTCTTAAATGAGGCCTACCAAATCAACAAGTTCATTTTAAAAGGCAGGCTCAGTTATAGGACACACTCTGGACCCCTGGAAGGTAGCAGAGGAGGAAAGAATGAAGACAAATCTGACAGCCATATTCAACAATGCTGCACATCCTCTCTCTGACACGACACACTAGCGTTGAGGACTTTCAGCCAATGAACTATTCAACAGAAATGGCTACTGGGCCTCCTTCATACCTATGGCAATATGTCTATAAATTGCTTCACTGTGGCTGCTCTTTTTATCTTTAGCCAAAGCAAGCGTTATTCATTTCTTTCCTTTCCTTTTTGTCATTCTGATATGTATTTAAAAGTGGAGTTGTTATATTGTTATAATATAATAATGCTAGCAACAGCTGAACCTCCGATCCTTCCAAGATCATGGTTCCAGCCCCAGTAGGTCACGTGTACCAGCAGGACAATGCACCACATGTGCTTGACACTTAGCTGGTATAGGAGCTGCCATTCTTCTTCTTCATCCTATCTTGTATTCACGCCTAGCAGATGTCGCTGCTCTTCCTCTTCTCTCTGCCATGTCACTTTCTCAATCAGTTTACCTAAGAAGTATGCTGTAACAGCTGGAATATCACAGCTAACGGTTAACAGCAGCAGCTTCATTCTCACTAGATGCCATTATTGCAGTATGAGTGCAGTAAAGTGCTTCAAATGCACAACAAGAACCGGACACTACCGCAAAATTGACTTTTTATGCAGGCAAAAATATGCTATGTCTTATGTATTTGTGCCCATATCATATGAAAACTGAACGTAGCATCTCCTTAGACAGCTAATGTATGGCGGAGTGGTGGCTCTGAGGCTAGGGATCTGCACTGGCACTCGGAAGGTTGCCGGTTCGAATCCCGTAAATGACAATAGGGACTCTGCTCTGTTGGGCCCATGAGCAAGGCCCTTAACCTGCAATTGCTGAGCGCTTTGAGTATTGAGAAAAGCGCTATATAAATGTAAAGAATTATTATTATTATTAATGGCTTCCAGCACAGTGGGTAGATACTCCTAACCTGTTCCCCGAGAAGTAACAATTATAATTATGAATTATTGTACGTGTGAGTCATCAATTAGCTGCTCTGGCTACATTTCCTTGCTTGAGCAAAAGGGTTATTATTTCCCAGTTTCTTTTAAATGTTGCATACGCGTTGGTCAGAGTTGCCGTAAAAATATGCAAGGTTACATGTCAAGTTGTCTTTAATAAATCCCAGCGTTTGCATGGGAAGTTTCGTACCTCCACATTTCAAGCCTCTTTTTTGTGCGTATGTAAGCTTTACAAATGAGGCCCCAGGACACATGGTAGAGTTTGTCTAAGAGGTAGGATTCAGGTCACTCAAAGGAACACCCAGTTATGCCAAAGGTCAGAGAGGGTGGCATGGAGGATATGATGATGATTGACCATTTCAAAGACTGGAGAGATTTAGAAGGATGGAGGGCAGATGACATGTTGGTAGCTGCAGCCAGCCATAATGTATCGACAACTGTAAGTAGAACTGTCTCTGTAAAATGACTCCTCTTAAAATCTGGCTGATTGGGATAAAGCAGTCTGTTCTGTACAGTTCTGTAAATTGCCAGGATCTCGTTTGCCTGGAATGAACCACAGTGGACAGAGAGGGCGCCCCTCTTTCTTTCTCTCTCTCTAATGTTTCTGTGGCTTCTGTCACATTTGTAACCAACCCCTTGAATTTATAACCACCCCACATGGGTTGGTTGCCTTTTAGCAGCACACAAACGTTGTAGCAAATTCAGAATACATGTAGAAACAGAAATATTCTTACAATTTCTTTCTTTTGTGTTCTCAGCACTGGTGGCTCTGTTAATTTCTTGCTTATGATGGTTACGCTCCCATAATCCCTCTCATCCCGCCGAAAGCACTCATTCAGATACTTTGCAATTCTTTCGTCATCCGTCCATGACAGAGCGTTGACGTCATCCAGCTGAAATTGCAACAGTGAAACACCATTAAAGCCTTCCCAAACACAACTTCCATTGCTCATCTTTGACGCGGCCATAACAGAGAATATCAGATGAAGCACCACCGGGAGGTGGAACAGATAAAATGGACAGGTGGAGTCGTGGACCAGACTTGAATCAGAACACCACCTGTATGGTCCATGGCAACACATAATCTGCATGTCGAATTGTTCAATCCTATATGTACAGGTATAACTTCCAAAAAACAAGTATTTTTAACTAAAATATCTTGCATAATAAAAAACAAGAGAAGTACCTTTGTCCAGAATAGGCACTTTAATTTTTGGAGTTGTTACCTCAGAATTTTAACTAATAAATTCTTAATATTTTTGGTCAGAACCATAAACGAGTCTGATCCCCATCTGAATCCCCCCCCCCCATTTTCAAAATGGTGGCCATTTGAAAAAATATGTTTTTGTCATATTTCTGAGCATCCAAAGATTACTGAAAAAAATCTTGGAGGCACTTAGCCAGACATTTGGCTGAATCGATTAAGGATAGCACCAAGTCCCTAACCCTTAATAGGCCGGAGACATGAAGTTTTATTGGTCTGAACTATAAAAAGGTCTGACCCACATACAGTATACTCTCAGTAATTCATTTTTTCCAACAAAAAACATGATTTTACTCCATTTTTTCCCTGTTTTTCCATCTATTTTTGCTAAAATCTTTAATATAGAAGACAATATGCAGCAATTAAATGCACAAATGTAATCTCTCTCTCTCTCTATTATATATATATATATATATATATATATATATGGTTGAAATAGTTTACTGTCAAATAAATGCAAAGAGTACACGACACGTGTTTCGCCCTCATTCTGGGCTCATCAGGTGTATACACTCCACTGCACTCCCTTTCGGGAATCGAACCTCGGACGTCAGCGCCAGAGGCGATGCCCCTAACGGTGCGCCACGGCGTGTGGTTCGTTTATTTGACAGCATGTAGATCGGGGTAATTACATTCACTGCATTCATAGTCTGTGTCACAATCTGATTGTATGGGTGGTTACTATATATATATATATATATATATATATATATATATATATATATATACATATATATATATATATATATATATATATATATATATATATATATATATATAAAATCCAATGCATCTGTCTGTCTGTCTGCTTTCCACGAGAGAACTACTTAACAGATTTAGATCGGGTTTTTTTCTAGAATTTGCTTGAACTTTCCAGTTGATTTTGAAACTTCTCTCATAGTTCACTTGCGGTACTGATTTACTGTATTTGTGCGAATGGGCAGGACCCTCCTCACTCACGTGTCTGCCTCAGGGCGTACCTTAACTCCACTTAGCTAGCGAGCAAGAGAACTACTTAATGGATTTAGTTTGGGTTTTTTGTAGAGTTTGCTTGAACATTCCGGTTGATTTTGAAACTTCTCTCATAGTTCACTTGCAGTACCGATTTACTGTATTTGTGCGAATGGGCAGGGCCCTCCTCACTCGCGTGTATTGCCTCAGGGCGTACCTTAACTCCACTTAGCTAGCGAACGAGAGAACTACTTAATGGATTTACATATTTTTTTTTCTAGAATTTGCTTGAACATTCCGGTTGATTCAGCGACTTCTCTCATTGCGCTAAGAATCATAGTTTGCTTGCAGGAGTGATATATTCATGCTAATCCAAGACAGAGCGGGCCAAGGGGAGGGGGAAGAGTGACGTCAGGAGTGGGGAGCCTGGCCCTCCTGTAACATAAGTTTAATATGTCACTGTCCTCTGTACAAAAATATTTTATAAATCTACTTTTCTTTCTACTCACTTGCACAGTGGACACAGATTTAGCACACAGAGGCTCATCATTTAGAACTGCTAGGCAAGCATTAGGAGACAATACAGGGACAACTGCAAAATGGGCATTGTACACCATTTCTGTGTGTCAAAGTCAGTATGAAACTGTATCCCCTTTTCCTTGTTTGGAAAGGCATGATTCACCGAAGTGGGGGCCTGCACATGAAGAAAGAGTATAAAGCCTTGGAACATTGCCTGGCACACCTTTGAAGCAGACGGACGGATGGGAGATAACGTCATCCAATCCGGAAAATCCTTCCAACGTAGCGACGAAAATGGCAGACTCTACACATCAGGCTCCCACTCCCAAACTGGGTTCTTGTCATGGCTTCCTTCATCTGATATGTCGTGTAAACCATCATTAAAGAATGCCAAGTTATTTCTCCTATGTGATTTCTTACCGCCGTATCACTAAGGGAGGGGTATCGCCTTTTTATATTATATCTATATAGTTTTGGGTTATGTAACATGCCACAATTACAAAAGAACATATTCCAACAAGAAAGCTAGCGCCTCCTGCTGGATACACCTACTCACTATCCTGTTTCAGTACTACACGGGCGGAGCTGCGGGGAATGGCTAGTGATATAATAAAAATGTCAAAGTTCAAACTGAGAAAGCTGCGAAGGAAGGAAAACTAATATCAAGGAGTTCCAAAGTTTTTAACTCAGAATGCTGTTTATTCTTAAGTTTAGTTAACTTTTGAAATTCAACACAAAGAAATACTGTATATACTTAATTTCCTTATTTCCAATATCTTAATACCTAATAAGAGGATGGGTGGTTGGTTTGAGAACATGTCTGTGAGGATTAAAATAAAATTTAAAAAAAAAAAAAATGTAATGCATAGTGCGGGCTAAATACAAGTTGTTAAGTGAACCACTTCCAGAAAACGTTCCCGTGAACAATAGTGGAATATCCTTAGGCACATTTTCTCTATGTTTAGTGCTTCTTCTTGTATGAAATGCTTTGTTTTGACTCAATTTACTTTCATTTACATAATATTTACAAAAAAATCTTTCCAGTAAAGGTGGGCTTACTAGCTGTGCCCATTTGTTGCTGCATGTATTTTTCCTCCATACATTTGTCACCACAGCTCTATTACTCTTCTGTTTTTGCTTGAGGATGCCAATGGCTTCCCCCGAAGGTGCCATCAGAGACAAGAAGCCTACACTACGTGGATGGGAAACAGGCCATGTTCCCTCAGACTCGGTATACAGTGCGTACCATTTAGAGAATTACAGCAGGGACAAACAAAGTTTCAGAGCCATAAACAGCTAATGAAAGCTTTGATCTTGACTTGAAAGCTGAAATCTAAAAACATGTATTTGGAAAAAGAAAAAAAAAAAGCTGGAGTGCAAAATATACAAAGGCAGGCAGAAAAAGGAAAAGTTTCCAAAAATGTTACACAAATATAAAAAACAAATAAAAAGTCATAAAGTACTAAACAGTAGCATTCAAGAAGCACATAAACACTAGAAAAGAAGCTTCTGTCGTGACCCCTTCGATCTTTCCACAAACCTGATGAATGCAGGGCAGGGAATCAAGAAACTGAGCCTTAAGGGAGCGCGAAGTGAAAAACAATCAGAAAATAATAAAAGATATTCAAACACAAAATTGCAGCGATGGAAAATAACTAAATATTGGGGGGACTTGAAAAGTAGTGTTGATTAGCGAAATTCATCAAAATAATTTTCTCAGTGAATTTGCCGACTCTGCCGGTGACCCTGTTCACCAAATTTGTCCCTGAAAACACGGTGTGCAGTAAACTTAGATGAACCTTTTCTTCCCAGCAAGCCCATGATGCTTTGTGAAGCCAGAATGATATCACAGCGCTGTAGCAGCCATGTTGGACAGGGATGTCACTACCCAATCTGTGCACCCAGCCCGATTTGTATGACAAATGTGTACTGTAAGTGTATTCCCCCTCACATTTTATGGCACTGCTGGTCTATTTTGTGTATGTGTGAGTAACTTATGGTGTATGCATGCATGTGTGATGTCACTACTGTAGACGCATTATCACCCCGTATGCATTAAAAACTTTGCAATATTTTCATTTAAGGGGGTACATCAGTTGACCAGAATGAGAAGACTTTGAAAATCCTTTGTTGGTCTGCATCAATTCATTACATGTTGTGTTTTCACTGCTGGATTAAAAGTGTTATGTTGCTCGCTATGTAGCACAGATCGGGAAGTGACAGGGACAGCCTCTTGAATGTTAAACACTGATCCCTTGTATCACAGGCTTGTGGGTGTTAGATAGTCATAGCGTTAGGGTCTCGGGAGATTCAGAGAGAGGTAAAGGACCCAGAGTATTGTGAACTCGGTGTATAGTTTGATCTCAGAGTGGCACGGTGGTTAGCACTACTGCCTCACAGATCAGGTCACAATAAATGGTCCAGCATAACTGGCAGACACATCTGTTGCCCTGTTGGATACTTCAAAGACCACTGCACCATTACATTCTACTTAAAACTAATTTACTTTCGGCATCCCTTTTGACTTCACTGCATTATGCAAAGTTCATGGAAAGTCACACTTCCACATTTTCGATGAGCCAGAGGTGAGGCGGATTCAGAAGGGTTTATTTACTGTAATTGAAGAGACTAAACAATCAATGGGTCACAATCTGACTTTAAGTACAGTAAATCCACTTGATACTGCAACAGCCTTCAGCCTTAAATGAGATGGACAACATGACGTCACCCCACGCAGCACACACCTGCTGTGATAGCACCCGACATCATAAAACCAGATTAACAAAAAAGGCGGCACTCATGACCCATAATGTTAACAAACTATTGAATGTTACGTTAAAATTAATAACAAAAAACACGAACAGTAATTTTTATGAATTGTAATATCCATCCATCCATTATCCAACCCACTATATCCTAACTACAGGGTCATGGGGTCTGCTGGAGCCAATCCCAGCCAACACAGGGCACCAGGCAGGAAACAAACCCCGGGGAGGGCGCCAGCCCACCACAGGGCGCGTGCACACACACACACCAAGCACACACTAGGGACAATTTAGAATCGCCAATGCACCTAACCTGCACATCTTCGGACTGTGGGAGGAAATCCACACAGACACGGGGAGAACATGCAAACTCCACGCAGGGAGGTCCCGGGAAGCAAACTCAGGTCTCCTAACTGCGAGGCAGCAGCGCTACCCACTGCACCACCGTAACGCCCTGAATTGTAATATTTCTGACAAAACTGCAAAGACAGTGAGTGACCTTACCTTATAGATTTTCCGTAGTGTAACTTCTGTAGGACCAACTCTGTGTTCATGACAGGATATTCCATTGAGTGCTTCACATCTACAGATACAAAGACAACAAGTTAGAAAATGTCTACTCGGTGTAACAATCAAGTGCATTCTGCAACTAAGTTTGAAAATATTGGTGCATTGTAAACATACTGTACTTTATCAAAGAGACCGATATCACTTGTTTTTGAATATTTTCGAAGCAATGAGACATGCTAAACAGTAACAGTGATCAATGCCGCTCAACGCCAATTTGGAGACCTAGGCAGGGATGACACGTCACCCCTCATTGTCCACAGCGGGTAGTCGCCGTTTTTAGACTTCGACAACCTGGTTCGTCCCCATTGGTGTCCTGCGCATGCGACCCTTCAACAACACAAGTGGCACCCATTTGTGCATATACCATGAACTTTAAGGAGCGCGTGCCCTTTGATGTACGTACACACTACTTTCATAAGTGGGTAATGGCGCTCAATTAGTATCATCACAGTTTGACAACTAGGAATGGTGGGGGGTTCCCCCATTGACCCTCTTTATCATTACAGTCTGACGCCTGGCTGGTACAGGGGGACCACCTCAGTGTACGGAGTGCGAGTGCACACTCAGAAACACAAATGATCTGGTTGCCCCTTACCTGCCATAAATGGCATCCCTCAGATGACGGTGCCCTAGGCGGCAGCCTAACGGATACACCGGCTCTCACAGTGACAGCAGACTGTAATTACATGTTACAATTATTAGTGATTTACTTTAACAGCATTTTACAATGTCACGTAATTAAAAGACAAGTCCAAATAGGTTTGTTGTTGCTGAAATAGCTTCTATAGACACCAGAGTCCTTCTCAGGTGGTGCTAATATGGCCTCATCTGATGTCCTTTAGTTAGTTGTTAGAGGGTCTTTGACTAAGTGTAGTATTTCTTAAACACAAAATTTTGAAATGATGTACACGATGGTGAGTTAAACTCAATGATGAGGCTGCTACGGTGTAGCTGGTCATGGTGGAGATCTGCAGAGAAATCATACAGTGGCCTTATAAGGTCTTGAGACCCTTTAACTTTCTGCACGCTTTACCATGTTGTACATTTAACATTGAAAGGATTACATTTCGCCATTTATACCCACCAATTTGCACTCAATACCTCATAATGAAAGTGAAAACATGTTTTCAGAAAAGGTTTGCAAATTTATTAAGACTGCAGAGAGGTAGAGCTCGGGGTTTGAGTGTTCCCAAGAGCACAGTGGCCTCAACTGTTGTGAAATGGAAGCAGTTTGGAATTACCAGAACTCTTCCTAGAGTTGGACGCCTGGCCAAAACTGCACAAACCAGGAAATAAGGACCCTGGTCAGAGAGGTGTTTGAGAATCCAATGGTCGGTCTCTCAAATGGAGCTTCAGAAGTCCTCTTCTGAGGTAGGAGAACCTGTCAGATGGATGAACATCTCGGATCATGATGTCTTCACTTAGCTACTAAGAAGAAGCAGCTGAGTCTTGATCTGCAGGTCATGCACTTTTATCCTCCTACTTTGAGAGCTCAGATGCTTTCTGAAATGGTGTATTCTAGGATTTCTCTCTTCCGCTGACCAGCAAGAACGTCTTTGAAAACAGCGGCGTACGTACAGCTGGCAGTTTAATTCTGCCAAAGCCTCCAGTGGTGGGGATCTGAACACAATAACCATAAAAACAAACCCACGTTAACTAAATGGACAAATTTTCCTCACAGCTTCATTTCTGATAATAAAAATTTTATTTCTGTGATTAAGACGTCATATATTACGAGGAAGGTGATGACAATAAGACTTTTAATGGGAATATTTCCTCCACCTCCTCCAAATGCTAATTCATTAAAAAGTGTTTTACATTATGTGGTGACAATGATTTATAACTATGCAATAAAAAAAGTCTTACACAACACTAACAAATACTTTAATTTTGCTCTGGAGATGATTTAATGCACATGTACACTGTAAACAAATTGAGACTAAAAAATCTAAAACAACAGGAGCCTGGTGAGGATTAGCAAAACTGCGAGTCTCAAACTCACCGTTAGCATAATTATTTGGTATGTAATTTTAAAAAGGTTAGACATTACCGTGATTGTTATTAGCCTCTTTATTTTGCAATATCTAGTGAGGTCTAGAAGAGGACTTTGCTTATTGAAAATCTGTAATGGAAATAGGAAATTAGAAATATTTTCTTTATATGGAGTATACATAACAAAATTGTTTTTCAAGCAGCTTATTAGATAACACCAGCATATCAAGGAGAATTTATTACTGAATTAATAAACTGCAGGGCAGCGTCTTTGTACATAAAAATAATTATTTCCTTTAATTTTCTTTCTGACGTGCAGACCATTTGCACCCTCTTCTGGTGTCCTTGGAAAAGGCCATGAAGCAAAACAAATCAAAACTAACGATTGTCAAGTGCAGCAAACGTGGAGTGCACATGCGCAGCGCTTCTCCTTGGCCCGGCTGTTATCATTCACTCGTTAATGGAGGGTGTAAATTGAACTTGTTTACAAAAATGGAGAATGTTTTGCTCTTAGAGACCCCAAATGTCCTTATTAGGGTGACCCAACCTTGCAACTGCTTTTAATTCCAAGTGATTTCTTAATCAAATGCTCTTAATTACATTTATTATTTAATTAAATGATCACTACCATGGTTTCACTCAGGTGAGAGATATGAAAGGCACTATACGATAGATAAACAGATAGATAGCTAGGAAGGGCACTATATAATAGATCGATAGGAAAGGCACTATAATAGATAGATAGAAAATGCACTATATGATAGATAGATAGATAGATAGATAGATAGATAGATAGATAGATAGATAGATAGATAGATAGATAGATAGATAGATAGATAGATAGATGCACTATATAACAGATAGATAGGAAAGGCACTATAATATAGATAGATAGAAAATGCACTATATGATAGATAGATAGATAGATAGATAGATAGATAGATAGATAGATAGATAGATAGATAGATAGATAGATAGATAGATAGATAGATAGATAGATACACTATATAACAGATAGATAGGAAAGGCACTATAATATAGATAGATAGAAAATGCACTATATGATAGATAGATAGATAGATAGATAGATAGATAGATAGATAGATAGATAGATAGATAGATAGATAGATAGATAGATAGATAGATAGATAGATAGATAGATAAGGCACTATATAATAGATAAAGTCACGATATGATAGATGGTCTGAACACACACCAGAATGAATACAAAGAAAGAGATCTTCTGACTTGGCAGTCCAAGTCCCAGTGAGGAGTATCGTCCCATCAACAACCCAACCCCCTCCACCCCATTTCTTGACAAACATCTGCTGTTGTCACCCTGTCCAATTAAAACCTTTGGATCAGCATCACCTGTGTTGTGTTTTTGGGCTCTGTATGTAGTAGTGTCATGCTATCATGTATTACACCGTCAGGCGTGTTTTTGTTTTGGTATCTGTAGCCTTTACACTCAGACAAATTCTTAGTTGCAGCATTGCCTGTCAATGAAGTTCAAGTTCAGCTATGAAGGCTTGTCTCATTTTATTAGCGTAACATTCACGTTTTTGGAAAGCGAGTCAATCCATGCCAAATGATCCAATTTTAGAAAATGTTCCTGACTGACCCACGCCGATTTGACTACCTACCTGCTGAAAAGAACGTCCTTGTACTCAATAGCTAGTGAGCACAATTCTAGGCTTGTACCAAGTAAAACAGGCCCTTACTAGGGGTAATAAATCTTTTTGTGGCACACATTGTAGTAGAGTCTCAGGCAGGGTGTGCTGGGGTTTAAATTCATGTGCTATGTCTCCTTTGTTTGTTTTTCATTCCTTTTTTATTATGTGCATCTATCCTTATTTTTGTATTGCCTGTGTATAAAGGCTGCTTTTGTTATGTTCCATACGTTATGTGGGTCTTTCCTCAAGAGCCGGGGCCTCCTGCCAATCACCACCAGCTACTGCTCTCCACCCCATAAATCAGGAGGGTGTCCCTCAGTTCCTGGCAGTTCATTGTGAATGTGTTATTTGTGTTTTGCTGTGCTTGTGCTCTTTGTATATTTTGTGATTTTGCCCCCTTACTGTTTTTTTAAACCACTTCATTTGGATTCTGTATTGGGACTTTGTTTGACTTGGACTCTCTTTGTTTCAAACAATTTTATTTTGCCTTTGTGTTTCATGAAGGTTTGTTGTGTTTGGAATCCTTTCTGTGAAGAATAAATCTTGTATTTTATATAAAGATTGCTTGCTTTAATTACTAGCCAGGGTTGGACTGTGAAATCCCCCTCTAGTGAGCATTAATGGAAGTGTTTGTTACTACGTGCGCTGAAAATTCTTTAGAGCTTGGGACACCAAGTTCACAACATTTGTCACACCTGGCCAATAAGCATTAAAATATAGGCGTGAAAATTATTTTTTTTTCCCCACATATTGAATGCCACATAAATGAAAAAGTTTGATTTCTTTCAGACAAAGTTTGTAAAAGAGGAATTAAAACATGAGTGATAACAACCAAAATTTGAAAGATCTGATGTGGCTTAGGGTGCAGATATTGAGGGCCAATGTGCTCTAAAGACTGAAATATTTTTATACAATTTTTCAACCAGACCTAAACTGCCAAATAATGCAATTGTGGACCAACTATTTTAAAGACACCCAAATACCAAACAACAATCCCTGAAATTTTCATGAATGTAGCATTAACAGTTCGAGTTTTGACTTGCAGAACATTGCCATTTTCTTTACAGTAAAATTAGAGCCACACTCCTACTAACAAACTAATGAGGTCTACAATCGAACACACCAGTTATTGGGTACATCAGCATCATTTCCTTAAAGTATAAAGCAAATCGAAGATGGTGAGTCGGGACTCCTCCATTGTACTCACATGAATTGATGCATATGGGAGGAAACCCACAAGAAAATCCCACACAGGGAGAACATGCAAAGCCTACAAGCTCGGCAGAGCTCAGGCCGGGATTTGTTTGCAGCACTTGGCACCAACTGCTGAGCCACCCAACAGCTGCACAGTAAGTACTGCTGTAAATTTTGTCCATATTTACATGAATACATCTCAGGGAGGAGAGGGAAAAATAAAAAAAAAAGCTTTATTCACGCAACAGCGGGTTTCTATTCCTCCCTTCGCCTTCCTTCAAAGCGTATCATGCTGTGAATATTTTTCTTTATTTTATCTCAGTTATCTCTGACTGAAAAAGATGGTAATCATGAAATTAATCAAAATGGATACATTAATTGCAATTAGGCTCGAACAGGCACATGTAAGAAAAAAATGGCACGCGCTGAATACGTTCTGAAATATTCATGCAGTGCTGCTTTACACTTGCTCTTGAAAAGCTTTCCATTCCGTCTTCATATAGTAAGGCAGTTTACACGCTCACCATGCATTACACTTTCTGCCACCGATCCCATGTGTATATCCATCCTTACTGTAAAAATATAGTTATACACACACCATTTAATTCAGGGTCACAGGGGGCCAAAGCCTGTTCTAGGATCACGCAGTGTAAGGTAGGAACCTAAGGAATGTCATTTGAGCCAAAAGTAAATGCAATCCAACATGTAACTACGCTGAAATACAATACATATGCAAGTGGGCACTTTAATTTTATATATAGTCACACACGCACGAATGGGGGACAGTTTACGGGCTCAAATAACGGGAATTGCTCGCCAGACTGGGGTTTGGCGCTATACTTTAACTATCTCTCCTCTCATCCCCACAGAACAACTAAAGAATCACCACAATAATAATCACTTCCGGCTTATGATGTCACTTCCGGTTCCAACCCTCTAAGTCCCACCTCTAGATGACATCACTTCTGATTCCCAGAATGCCACATGCTTACATCATTTTCTGCAATTTCACTATATAAATGTCCGCCATTATTACTCTGATCAGTTCTGTTTGGACTCAAGTCTTTATAAACCAATCCAATATTGTGACAACCTTCACTAAACAGGGACAATCTCCAAAACTTTGACTTTGTCTAAAAAATACATATATATATATATAAAAATATATAGCAGTAGTCCCCCGCAGCTCCGCCCACATAGAAATGAAACAGGACAGTGAGGAGGGCCCTGCCCGGCTCCCCACTCCTGACGTCCCGCTTCCCCCTCCCCTCGGCCCGCAGCGTCTGTCTCAGATCAGCACGAACATATCGCTCCTGCAAGCAAACTACGATTCTTAGCGCGATGAGAGAAGTCGCAAAAATCAACCAGAATGTTCAAGCAAGTTATAGAAAAAAATCCCGATCTAAATCTGTTAAGTAGTTCTCTCATTTGCTAGCTAAGCGGAGGTCAGGTACACCCCGGAGCTGCCGCATGAGTGAGGAGGGTCCCGTTGCGTCACTCATGGATTCGTGCAAATAAATCGGTTCCGCAAGCAAACTATGATACTTGGCGCGATGAGTGAGGTCGTAAAATCAACCGGAATGTTCAAGCAAGCTCTAGAAAAAAAAAACGATCTAAATCCGTTAAGTAGATCTCTCATGAAAAGCAGACAGAAATACAGGCGTTGCTGCATCTGTTCCGCCACCCAGGTGGTCTTGTGTTTATAGGCCAGGGGCTGGAAGGGGCGGAGTTAGTTGAACTCACTGGGTAGTCTTTCTGTACTGTGGAACAAAAAGAAGACCAGGAAGTTGGCAGCAGCGCCCCTTTTGGCTTGGGGTGGTATTACATACCTGTGAAGAACTCGGAAGGTGACCCTCTTACACATATGCGTGACAACAGAGTGAATCTGAAAGACAGAGGCCATAGCAGCATGTTCTATGAAGGACAGCTGGTCATCAATCATCAACCCAAAGTTGCACACCGACTAGACATTGAATTTAAAATGCTTGACTTTAAAACACTGCTTATAGTTTACAAAGCCTTAAATAATCTCGCTCCATCCAATATTTCAGAATGTCTTTCATCTTCCACTCTAAATCATAACCTTAGATCTTCAAATGAGTGTCTGCTTATTATTCTGAGAGCTAAACTTAAAAGAAGTGGTGAGGCGGCCTTCTGCTGTTATGCACCTCAAATCTGGAATAGCTGACCGATAGAAATTCACCAGGCCAATACGATGGAGCACTTTAAAACACTGCTAAAAACTCGTTACGTTAACATGGCTTTCTCATAGCTTCATTTTAGTGTAACCCTGATATTCTATATATGTATTTAATTATCATTCCTGGTGGCTCCATAACCCATACTATAACCCCTACTTTCTCTTCTGTTCTTTTTCTGGTTTTCTGTGATCTGCGCCACCAGCACCTGATCAAAGCACCGTGCTGTCCCTCCATTGATGGATTAAAGGCCAGAAGTCCACACAACCGTCATCATCAAGTTCTTCCATGTGAACCCTGAATACCATGAGGACTGATTGTGAGGTCATTGATGTTAGGTAGAATGCCTAGAGGGGGCTGGGCGGGTGGTCTTGTGGCCTCAGAACCCCTGCAGATTTATTTTCTCCAGCCGTCTGGATTCTTTTTTGTTTTTTCTGTCCTCCCTGGCCATCGGACTTTACTTTTATTCTATAATAAAAAAAAAAAATAATAATAATAATAATAATACATTTGGGTGGCACAGTGGGTAGCGCTGCTGCCTAGCAGTTAGGAGACCCGGGTTCGCTTCCCAGGTCCTCCCTGCGTGGAGTTTGCATGTTCTCCCCGTGTCTGCGTGGGTTTCCTCCGGGCGAAAGACATGCAGGTTAGGTGGATTGGTGATTCTAAATTGGCCCTAGTGTGTGCTTAGTGTGTGGGTGTGTTTGTGTGTGTCCTGCGGTGGGTTGGCACCCTGCCCAGGATTGGTTCCTGCCTTGTGCCCTGTTGGCTGGGATTGGCTCCAGCAGACCCCCGTGACCCTGTGTTTGGATTCAGCGGGTTGGATAATGGATGGATGGATAATACATTTTATTTATATAGTGCCTTTCCCATGTTAGTGTTCCCTAATTCTATTTTCTTATTTATTTTGTCTTTTTTCTCTTTCTTCATTATGTAAAGCACTTTGAATTACATCATTTGTATGAAAATGTGCGACAGAAATAAATGTTGTTGTTGATAGCAGGTGTTAGTGATAATAAGCTGAATGGAGCTAAGGTGCTGAACCGACAGATGAGTTGGGATAAGAAGAAGGTCCATCTTTGCGAGGTTGAGCTGGAGATGATGTTTCTTCATCCAGGTTGTAATATCAGCAAGACATACAGAGATTGTGGCCGATACCGTGTGGTTCTCCGGTGAATATAGCTGTAAATCATCAGCACAGCACTGACAAGTGAAACAATGGGGTCCTACAAAGGGGTCTAGTGAGGACACGTATAGAGAGACGAGGAGAGAGCTCACCAACAACAGTCTACTGCACCCTTGACATCTCTCCATGACAGGAAACAAAGTAGGATCAGCCCAAGACGTTTGTAAGGCTCAGACCACCTGAGGGCAGTCCCAGTGTTAATAAGGTCAGAGAGGATGCCAAGGAGGATCTGCAAGTTGTCTTTGGGTGCCCAATTTAATGTATTTTGCTATATATTTTGGCCCCTATAAAATAGAGATGGGGCCCATATGGGCTTGCCACCTGGGTACTTCTACAACAGCCGTAGTGTTTTGTTTTTTTTTTTTTAAATATACTGCTATCCCACAGCCAGAATAAACAACAATATTCCAGATCACGGTAAGTGCACATCTTACGGGATACCCTTAGATGGCTAGTGACCTGTTCAGGATAAATCCATATGCTCTGTGCGACAGTCAGCATGGCCAACTGTGACACCACTATAAGTAAACTGAGCATAGTGCTGGGTGACAGAATGGACTCCTAATCAGTAAAATAAAAAATAAAAAAAGTACAGAGGACACTTTGAACATTTTACCTGTGCAGAATTCACATTTATTCTTGAAATAAATAATATGTCAAATAAGAGTGTGTCCTTGTGCTCCTGCTCTTCTCATTAAACGGCCAAGAAGCAGGCACAAATGAAATATTACCGAGCTGATATACAGCATGCATATTAAAATGCATTGTTTTGGGTCAAATGGTTTAATACATAAGAGGAACGAGCCGCTGTAATGATTCCATATTGCTCCGTCCCTCCTGTACTGCTGCCGCCTTCTCGTGGCACGGAATGAGTAATGAAGAAATTGCATTCTGGCCTACCCGCTGGGGCTTAGAAAATAATTCTAAAATATTGGAAATCTGACAAATCTTTTGCTGAACAGAAAGGAACTGTGACGTATTTTGATAACCTGCAGAGATTCTTGCACAAAGGGAAAAAAAAAATAACCAACTCATTTGTTTTAATAAAGACTTGGGAATTGTTGTTTAACAAGTGAGAAAATAGATTTAACTGTTATTTATCCATTAGAATGCATAATCTTTCACCTTAGCGGATTTATTCAGTGTATTGCTATAAATTATAATAAAGGGGTGGGAGGTGTATTTTTGTGGGGGGGGGAGGGGGGGTGGTTGCGGTGAGACAGGCAATCCCTCCAGCTCACCAAGAAGAAAACGACTCTCACTGTCTGTGCCTTTGTGGTTGTTTGACCCTAAACCATATTTTATGAAAGCAAAAAATATCAAGGTTATTCCCGTTTCAGAAAAAAAGTCTGACAAGAAGGTTAAAGACACTAAGTTTCGGCTGTACAGCCACACATGAGCGTCTGAGGATCACCGTGTTGGCTCTGATCAGGTAGGTCGTAGCACCCCAGGGCAAGAGGTGGCATTGTGGCTGAATGTCTTATTTCTTCCCTCAGCAGCACAGAGGAGGCGAACCAGGAAGCCGACTGACCACACCCCCATTGCTTCCCCAACTACCGCCCCCTTCTGGTCTGAAACCTATTAAAAGAGGCCTTCCTGGAAAGTGGCACCTCACTTAAGTAAGTAAGTGAACTTTATTGTCATTCATACCATACAACAGTACAACAACAGATGCATAGCTGATCGAAATTGCGTTTCTCCAGGCTCAATGTGCAGACATAAAAGACAGGTGCATGGAAGACAACATACAGGCATTACAAACATTTCACTTCTTACACTGAAAGGAGGTAAGACAGCGTAAGACAGCACAAGGCAGCACAGTACAAACAATAAAAACAAAAGATATATATAAATGTAAGCCAGTCAGTGGGTGAAATATATGAAAGAAAATATTGCACATTGTTTCACAGTGATTGTGATATTGCACTATATGGATGCAATATTTATACATAATATATACAATGTAATATTGTACGATATTACAATACAATATGATGTAAACTTAAGACCTATTTGTGGTAGTAAAGTGCACAGTGAGTAAGAGAGCAAAAGGACAGTTATTTAACAGAGTTTAGTATTCTGATGGCCTGGGGGAAGAAGCTCCTGTTAAATCTGGTCATTCTGCAGTGCATACCGCGGTAACGTTTTCCAGAGGGCAGAAGTTCAAACAGCCCATGTGCCGAGTGTGTGGTATCTTTTATGATCTTAATAGATCTGCTCTGGCAACATGAGTAGTGTACCGTATTTACTCGTGTACCATGTGCCCTCGTGTAAGACGCGCACCCTAATTTTTACAAAGAAAATCATGAAAAAAATTTTCCCCGTGTACGACGCGCTTGTGATTGTATAGGAAGAGTTTAGGACACGTTTTCCGCGAAATGCCCTTCTGTTTTTGTTGCATGACGAAAGACAGAGAGAGGGAGAGAGCGCGTGCGAGCGAACGAGCAGGAGAGACAGAGAGCGTGCGCGAGTGAGCGAGGCAAAAGAGAGAGGGAGCGCGAGCGAACGAGCAAGACAGAGAGAGCGCGCACGAGCGAGAGAGAGAAAGCGTGAGCGAACAAGCAAGAGAGAGAGAGAAAGCGCGAGCGAGCGAGCAAGAGAGAGAGAGAAAGTGCGAGCGAGCAAGAGAGAGAAAGCCAGAGCGAGCGAGAGAGCACGAACGAGAGAGAGTGCGAACGAGAGAGAGAGTGAACGAGAGAGAGAGACAGAGAGCGCGCACATGCGAGCGAGCGAGAGAGAGAGAGCAAATTCACCACCTCCATGTTATTTTATAAGTTACAATTTCTCCATTAAAAGACTAAAGAGCATCTCACAGCAGTGCTACTTACATTTTTTTTTGTCGCAACCCCAATCTTGTCATTCTTAGTATGTTCGAGACCCAGAATTGCTGCTGACAATAATCCCGGAAGTGGGTCGGGATTTGGGGGGGGTTGCTTTTCCCTTTGACATTCTCCGCTGACAGTCATCATGTGGCATACAAATCTCCCTTGGAGATTTATTGTTGACAGTCATCCCGTTCCAACTTGTACAATCATAGTGGAGCAACTGCCCATAGCGACCCATCATGAGACTCGAAACGAAGACTATAAACAATCAACTACTATCCCCATGGGATTAATAAAGTTTATCTAATTTAAGAAATCTAAGATAAGGTATGACCATAAACTGACTAGGGAATCCATTCCCGGACGAGTTTATCCATTCCCCGGTATTCGTGAATCCCGCATTTCATTCCCGGGAATCCCGGGCATGATACAGTGCACAGGCATCTCACATGTGAACGGTTTTAGAACGACCGACACTTATTTTTAATAAAACTACTGCAATATGTTGACACAAATAAAAGACTAACCTTATCTACAAGCAGTAATAAAAGCATAGAAAGCACAACATCCTCACAGGTGGCGCAGCGGTAGTGCTGCTGCCATGCAGTAAGGAGACTGTGGAAGATTGTGGGTTCGCTTCCCGGGTTCCTCTCTGTATGGATAGTGCTTTGAGTACTGAAAAAAGCGCTATATAAATGTAATTTATTATTATTATTATTATTAATGTGTCCAGCGTGCGGTCGTCCAAGAACGCACCTTTGTGCAGAAGTACGCCAGCCACAGAGAAAGCACGCTCTGCCTCCACTGAAGTAGACGGCACAATCATCAGATACTGATACACTTGTTCTAAACAATGCCCGCGCTTGCCGTTGCTCTGAAACACCACCATTTCAGCTTTTACTGATGCATCCAGTTTCCTGTCATCATTCTGTGATGGCAAGTTTCTTGGCACAGATAATGAGGATGCAACAGACTGATGCAT
This sequence comes from Erpetoichthys calabaricus, assembly GCF_900747795.2. Classification (NCBI taxonomy): domain Eukaryota; kingdom Metazoa; phylum Chordata; class Cladistia; order Polypteriformes; family Polypteridae; genus Erpetoichthys; species Erpetoichthys calabaricus. Next base: position 189,787,854 of record NC_041401.2, on the reverse strand, counting down.
TGCAATTTCAAGTTGCTGTTCAAAGCTGTTGTCTGATGAAGTGCAAGCTGCAGCAATGGCGCCACCTTAATTATTTTCAACTATAACTCTGTTATTTCTTGATCGATTTTTACCCACTATATATGTGAGCTTGGCCGTTCCCGTTTTCCCTGGAATGCGGGAATGAAAAATGTCCGGGAATCCCGGGTTCCCAGTAATCGGGAACCCGGGAATGGATTCCCTAAAACTGACCTCTGTTAAAAAAATGTGAATCAGGAAAAATTTATAAATCAAGGATTTGTTAATGAAAAACCAGAAAATTACAGAAATAGATTTAAATAACTAAAGGAGGTTCAAATTAAATAAAACTAAATAAATAAAAATTGTACATTATAAAAACCAGAAAAATACAACAAACTCCACTAGGAACGAATGATCTCAGACTTCTTAGCTCATTTAAATAGCAAGAGAGAGAGTTCAGGAGTGGTGAAGTTAGGGTGGCCCCGCCTCCTGAGGCTCCACCAATAAGGAAGAAGGATCATAATTCAGCTTAAAGACACAGTACATAAGTAGTCAGTATTAAACAAAAATCGCTAGAAATAACATTAAATTATGAAAAATAATAACAGACAAAAACAACAATAAAACACAAACATATGATAACAAATAACAGGAAAATCTAGAGGTTTTTCAAATTTTATTATGGTTCTTAATTCCAACCATCCATTTCCTAAATTTTTATTTAATCTCCATAATGTTATGTTTCTACCCAGAAAAATGTGCATTATTTCCATCAAGAATAAATGTTTTGACACCGAACAGAATCCTGTCAATACCAAAATGTCAACATAAAAACAGTAGAAAAAGTCTGTTGAGTGTCCACTGCTGTACTGATGCAGATTTGGTGCACATCTGTCATGTGACATGTTTTGAGACAGTTGGGACAGTACAAGTGTGTTTCTTTGCACATTTTTCTTATATTTTTTCTGTTGCTTGTGCACGAGTGGTAGAACGTCAATGCCTGATCCACATGATCACCATGCCCCTTGTGTTACTGTAAGCTATCACAGTGCAGGGCTTAGTGACCTCCACATTTCCCCCAACAAGAACATTGATAGCTGCTGCTTTGCTAGCAGTGCTTTGTGGGCTAACATCTTCCTTGTTTTTCCACATGATAGCAAATCATAGCCTTGATAGCCCTGTTGCCATGCAGCTACTTGCACCACACTGTACTTTCATGCAACTGAAGTTACGAGGCATATCATGGCAGTTCAGTCATACAGTGCCATATGCTTCAGTTGGACTGAGTCAACATCTGATGGATGACCAGTTCAAACTGTCATCACTATCACTTGATTCAACTAATGGTTCAGTTTCAGTTTGTTCTAAAACGGACTTTGTAACTTTTTGTTTATACAGCATTGTGTTTTGATTGAGGGCTCCGCCTCACTAATGAATACTGACAAGTGACTATAGAAAAAATTGTGACTTTTTTGCAGCGTGGTATTATTTCATCCACAAGATGACAGAGGAATATCAGTCCTAGCATTATTCGGGCTTAACATCAAAACAGGTTATTACTCGGGTTTAACCATTTTTACTCAGAATTCTGAACTTGAGTGGCACTTAGGGTTAATGATACAGAGTTTAAGCACCTGCAAACACAGATAATAATAAAATGTGACAGACTAGGGCAAAATTATTCGTATTAATTTAATCAATGATTAATATTAAGTATCCATAATCATAACATTGTGATTGCAAGTGGAGTCTACAACTGACTAGTTGTGCCATCCAGAATTGGCTCCTGGCTTGGACAGGCCCCTTCAACCTTCATGTGGCATTAAGCAGATTAAAATATTACTGTTAAAATGTATAGAACAATGTCAACGCCGTGCTCCTTTAAACTTTCCACCAGACCGAATCATGCTGATGACGACACCAAGATCGAATAAAAGCAGCACCGGGCAGGTCATTTAGATTTCTGTCACATATTCTACAGTTTCAGTCTGGATCTGTATCTGGCAACAATCAACATGACACTTCTGCAAATGAGATATTGCATCTCTGGGGATATACAATGTCAAAATATCAATAATTATTAATATTGCTGGCAATCTCAATGAGTTTTATATGTTTCTGATACAAAGCTATTAGGCCATTTTCTCCCTACAAATAAGTGGATGTCGTATATTTATGCAGTTGATGTAAATGCCATTGAGGGAACACGGGATATCAAACTAACACATGATGAGCCTACAAATGCAATTAAACAACAGTTGGCCTCATTTTTTTATGACTTGTTATGAGCTTTGTGCTGGATAAAAATGATCCAACTTTTCAGCATTTTTTTTGTAATGCAAATGATAACCAACAAAATAGCTTTAGCCACCAAGGAATTCAAATAAAATTGGATGTGCAGTGGATTCCGGAAGTATTCGGACCCCTGCACTTTTTGCACATTTTGTTAGGTTGCAGTCATATGCTAAAATCATTCAAATTCATTTTTTCCCATATAAGGGCATCACTCAAAACGCTAGAATTAAAAGTGTGAAAACATGATTTCAGAAATTTTGGAAATGTATTAAATTTAAATTAATGAAATATCCCCTTGACCCCTTGCTTTGGCGCAGCTGTATCCCATCCTGTTGACAATCATTGAGATGTTTCTACACCTTGTTTGGAGTCCACCTGTTGTTAATTCAAAGGACTGGACTGATTAGGAAAGGCACATACTGTAGCTGTCTATAGAAAGTCCCACCAGTTGAGCAAAACTCAAGCCATGAGGTTGAGGGAACTGCCTGTAGATCTTGGAGACGGCTGCAGAAACATTCTTGTAGCACTGAAGGTTCCCAAGAGCACATTGACCTCCATAATCTTACATGGAAGAACTCTGGGACAACCATGACTCTTGCTAGAGCTGGCCACCTGGCCAAATTGAGTAATTGTGGGAGGACGACTATGGGCAGAGGGAGTGAAACCTGCTGAAATTCACCAAAGGATGTTGGCTCAGTACACAAGTAAAACGTTTATGAACAGGTATGAAAAGTTTAAAGTGAGAAGAACAAGTGTAACCGATGAACGCACATCTGGTCGACCATCAGCATCTCACACATAAGTCCACGTCAACATGGCAAATGCCTTCATTAGAGAAGACTAACAGATTATGATGTCCGCTGATGCCGCACATTTAGATATCAGATATTAATCTGCACGTGTCATAGTGCAGGAGAACTATAGATACGATTAATCCTCTTTGTGCTGAAAGACACATAAAGCTTCAACAATTTGCCTCCATCTGGTCCTATCTTGATCTACGTGTTTTGCTTCACTTCATGTTAGGTCCATCTCCTTCAACTCATTTATCACAGTTCACAGCCAGGCTGCTTTGGGCCAGTCTTGATTGCGCTTCCCAGGTGGGGTCCATCTCAGAACAAACCTTAGGTATACGGTTCTGGTCCACTCTGAGGACGTGACCAAGCCATCTTAAGCATCGGCTCTTCATGTCCAGTACTACACTCTGGTTCGAGATCTTCTCGGGCCAGAAGATGGAACAGATCGCCCCGAGACATCCACTGTGGATGGCGTCGATCTTACTCATGTCCCCTTTTACAACATGCCAGCATTCCGAGCCATAGAAAAGAACAGGTTTGTCATTGTTGTTATAGAGTCTGACCTTTGTTCTGTTTGTTCTTCTAGATGGGCTGAAGTCTGTGTGCTTCTGTCTGTCAGGCTTCTCCTGCAAAGGGTGTAATTTTGAGGAATGGGCAACAAGGCAGATTTTCAAGCTGGGACAATGAGGTCCACTGGATACCTCTAGGTTTCAAGGTAAATGGCAAGCAGAAAGAGGATGAGAGAGAATTGATACATCCCTGTCACACACCAGACTCCACCAGAAACCACTCTGACAGGGTTCCATCAACTATGACGCTGCATTGAAACTGATGGTAGAACATCTCCATAAGTGTGACCATCTTTGGAGGAACTCCATATGACTTTAAGATCATCCACAGGGTGACATGGTGCAGGCAGCTGAAAGCTTTCCAGAAGTCCGTGAAGTTAATGTATAAGTGAATGTTCCACAGAGCAAAAATCTGATCAATGCATCTCTTTTCTTTTCTAAACCCTGCCTGTTCCTGTCTCAGGTTCTGGTCAACTGCTACGTGAATTCAACCACTACAGCATTCAACCAAGAAGAATCCTGCAGAAAACTCTAGAAGGAATTGAGAGCAGTGTGATGCCTCACCAGTTGTCACAGTTCTGAAGGCTGCCTATCTTATGGTATGGACTATTTAAGTTCTTGTTCCATTACACAGATATTGTATCAGGATGACTTGGGGGTACTGTAAAGTTTGCGCAAGATGGGTTACCCAAAACAATTTACTGATCTTGGGTGAATATGAGAACGTTTCACATCCTTGGCCCAAAGAAATCTGACTACAGCGCATTGCTCAACAATGGTGCAGTCCTGCAATGGAGCGTCCATGTTCATTTGACCTTGGCTTCAACTCAACTAACGGCAGAGCGCTGCATGTGCGAGCTACCCATAAGCCATTGCAAATGTGTTGTATTGCGTCAGCTTTTATCCATTGTGGTTACCGTGTCATTGTCAAATTTTCTTTACTTATACAGTGGTGTGAAAAACTATTTGCCCCCTTCCTGATTTCTTATTCTTTTGCATGTTTGTCACACAAAATGTTTCTGATCATCAAACACATTTAACCATTAGTCAAATATAACACAAGTAAACACAAAATGCAGTTTGTAAATGGTGGTTTTTATTATTTAGGGAGAAAAAAAAATCCAAACCTACATGGCCCTGTGTGAAAAAGTAAGTGCCCCCTGAACCTAATAACTGGTTGGGCCACCCTTAGCAGCAATAACTGCAATCAAGCGTTTGCGATAACTTGCAATGAGTCTTTTACAGCGCTCTGGAGGAATTTTGGCCCACTCATCTTTGCAAAATTGTTGTAATTCAGCTTTATTTGAGGGTTTTCTAGCATGAACCGCCTTTTTAAGGTCATGCCATAGCATCTCAATTGGATTCAGGTCAGGACTTTGACTAGGCCACTCCAAAGTCTTCATTTTGTTTTTCTTCAGCCATTCAGAGGTGGATTTGCTGGTGTGTTTTGGGTCATTGTCCTGTTGCAGCACCCAAGATCGCTTCAGCTCGAGTTGACGAACAGATGGCCGGACATTCTCCTTCAGGATTTTTTGGTAGACAGTAGAATTCATGGTTCCATCTATCACAGCAAGCCTTCCAGGTCCTGAAGCAGCAAAACAACCCCAGACCATCACACTACCACCACCATATTTTACTGTTGGTATGATGTTCTTTTTCTGAAATGCTGTGTTCCTTTTACGCCAGATGTAACGGGACATTTGCCTTCCAAAAAGTTCAACTTTTGTCTCATCAGTCCACAAGGTATTTTGCCAAAAGTCTTGGCAGTCATTGAGATGTTTCTTAGCAAAATTGAGACGAGCCCTAATGTTCTTTTTGCTTAACAGTGGTTTGCGTCTTGGAAATCTGCCATGCAGGCCGTTTTTGCCCAGTCTCTTTCTTATGGTGGAGTCGTGAACACTGACCTTAATTGAGGCAAGTGAGGCCTGCAGTTCTTTAGACGTTGTCCTGGGGTCTTTTGTGACCTCTCGGATGAGTCGTCTCTGCGCTCTTGGGGTAATTTTGGTCGGCCGGCCACTCCTGGGAAGGTTCACCACTGTTCCATGTTTTTGCCATTTGTGGATAATGGCTCTCACTGTGGTTCACTGGAGTCCCAAAGCTTTAGAAATGGCTTTATAACCTTTACCAGACTGATAGATCTCAATTACTTCTGTTCTCATTTGTTCCTGAATTTCTTTGGATCTTGGCATGATGTCTAGCTTTTGAGGTGCTTTTGGTCTACTTCTCTGTGTCAGGCAGCTCCTATTTAAGTGATTTCTTGATTGAAACAGGTGTGGCAGTAATCAGGCCTGGGGGTGGCTACGGAAATTGAACTCAGGTGTGATACACCACAGTTAGGTTATTTTTTAACAAGGGGGCAATTACTTTTTCACACAGGGCCATGTAGGTTTGGATTTTTTTTCTCCCTAAATAATAAAAACCATCATTTAAAAACTGCATTTTGTGTTTACTTGTGTTATATTTGACTAATGGTTAAATGTGTTTGATGATCAGAAACATTTTGTGTGACAAACATGCAAAAGAATAAGAAATCAGGAAGGGGGCAAATAGTTTTTCACACCACTGTAGATTTACTCTCATACATCTGGTAACAGTGACAGAATTTAATATCAGAACAGTAAAATGTTTTGCAGACAACAGGAGCAGGAAGCATGAACTCAATGAGTACACCTAACAGTTAGAGAGACAGACAAATCACTGGAATCAGTATTAGGAGGGAAGAAATATCCGCTGATCCCAGACACAATCCTTTTTATGAATGTACTAAACGGGCTCATGGAAATCAGGAGCGAACTACCAAGTAATGGAGATGAAGCAGAAATCCTGCTAGCTTTTAGAAAATATCTGGATGGGGTTCTGGGCTAACTTAGTTATTAGCCAACCAAATGAGCTTGGGGGACTGAATGGCCTGGTCTGTCAAACTGTTTGTGTTCTGCTGTTTTATACGGGCCCCTGATCATGATGGGTGCAGCACAACTGAGTCAATAGTCTTCCATTTCTTTAATTGCTCTGATGTGCCTTCAAGGTAGCAGACAGGCTGTGTCATCCTTGACAAAAAAAGGAAATGCTCTTCTGCAACTTCAAAACAGAAATGTCACAAAAACAGCATCCTTTCTATCAAATGGCTTTGCCAGCCCATCACTAATAAGTTTACCCTTCACACAGCAACCTTTAATAACCTTTTAGAATAACATCAAGTCAAATGTAAATTCAGACTCCTTAATCCATGACATGTGTTGTCAATTCCTTTTGCTTCAAAATATATACTATATTCCAAACTATTTAGAACCATTAAGAGGTTTTCAGGTAGTGCTGGATTGCCTGTCATATTTATATAATTAATGCAAATAGCATGATTATTGAAAACTTACCTGTTCAAGAAGAAAACCTTTAAGCCAAACAAGTTGTAAGTAAATACCTTAAACAAAAGTGAAAAGGTGAGTAAGTCTACTGTATGCTGAAAGAATTCAGAAAGTATTCACCATCTATTTTGTAATCTGCACAACCAGTTCAGATTGTGTGTGCGTGAGTGTGTTGTGGGTGGGGCCGGGGGGGATTAGTGAGAAAGTGAGAATCACCACTGGATGGAAAACCAGTTCACTGCAGGGTACGGAGATGCCAGCTAACCAAACAGCACGTCATTGGGATATGGGAGAAGAAGGGACCACCGACCAACTGCATTTCATATCAATCTATCAAATATATAGTATAGCAGCCAATTTAAGTATTATACAGTGCCTTAAACATCTATTATTTAATGCCTTTTTATATCTATTGGTCTACGATGGTGTTTTTTACATTTAATATCTATTTGTTATATAGTGCCATCAATATCTATATTACTGTTGCATCTGATGTTTGTTATATAATGTATTCCAAATCTACATAATGTCTAGTGCCTTTTCTATCTATGTGATCTATATAATACATAGCGAATATAATATCTATCGAATATATAATACAGTAATCCCTCCTCCATCGCGGGGGTTGCGTTCCAGAGCCACCCGCGAAATAAGAAAATCCGCGAAGTAGAAACCATATGTTTATATGGTTATTTTTATATTGTCATGCTTGGGTCACAGATTTGCGCAGAAACACAGGAGGTTGTAGAGAGACAGGAACGTTATTCAAACACTGCAAACAAACATTTGTCTCTTTTTCAAAAGTTTAAACTGTGCTCCATGACAAGACAGAGATGACAGTTCAGTCTCACAATTAAAAGAATGCAAACATATCTTCCTCTTCAAAGGAGCAAACAATTTAATAGGGCTGTTTGGATTGTAAGTATGTGAAGCACCGCGGCACAAAGGCGGCAGCTCACACCCCCTCCTTCAGGAGCAGAGAGAGAGATAGAGAGAGACAGATAAAAAAATCAATACGTGCCCTTTGAGCTTTTAAGTATGCGAAGCACCGTGCAGCATACTTAAAAGCTGCACACAGAAGGTAGAAACGTGAAGATAATCTTTCAGCATTTTTAGACGAGCGTCGGTATTGTCTAGGTGTGCGAACAGCTCCCCTGCTCACACCCCCTACGTCAGGATCACAGATAGTCAGCGCAAGAGAGAGAGAAAGTAAGTTGGGTAGCTTCTCAGCCATCTGCCAATAGCGTCCCGTGTATGAAATCAACTGGGCAAACCAACTGAGGAAGCATGTACCAGAAATTAAAAGACCCATTGTCCGCAGAAACCCGCGAAGCAGCGAAAAATCCGCGATATATATTTAAATATGCTTACATATAAAATCCGCGATGGAGTGAAGCCGCGAAAGGCGAAGCGCGATATAGCGAGGGATTACTGTATTGTATTATATTCGCTAGATATTATATTCGCTATGTATAATACATAGCAAATATAATATCTAGCGAATACATAGCGAATATAATATCTATCATTTGATGCCTTTAATCATTATATTGTACCTTTCATATCTATTTGTTATATATTACATTTTAATATCTATCTGTTATATAGTACCATTAATATCTATTTGCTATTTTTAAATTTTATATTTATAATGTAATATCTATATTCTCTCTCTCTATCTCTACCAGGATGTGCTCCAGGTGTCTTAGGACGTTCTTCCGGCAGCACTTCCTGGTGTGGCGGAAGTGCTGCCTTTTGCACCGGAAGCACTCCAGGCATCCCTGGAAGGATCTTCGTCCATCTTGCTGGGTGTGGTGGAAGTAAATATTTTCCGGGTTTCATGAGGCTTAAAACGCCCCCTGGCGGTGGCCACGGGTCCCGACAGGTTGGAACCTCTTTGCTCCTTTCCCATGGTCCTCTCCTGACACGGGCCGGTTGCCTCCTCATGGCCAGGAAGATATAAATGCCACCTTCCGGTCCTTCCAGGTGTCCCAGCTGGGTAAGAACCCCAGCCTTCTGTGACACACACACACACACACACACATATATATATATATATATATATATATATATATATATATACACACACACACACACACACATATAAACCTTTTCTATCCATAAACAATCCATCATATAGTACCTTTAAAATCTATGATTTGATACCTTTGATATATAATTACATAGTGCCTTAAACATCTGTTATTTAATCCCTTTAATATCTATTATGCAATGCCTTTCATATCAATTTGTCTACTATACAGCATTTATCATGTTATATATTGCCTTTAATATCTGTTATATTGTGCCATTAATATCTTTGTTTATACTGTATATCTATTAAACAATGTATTTAATATCATATATAGTGCCTTTTCTATCTACTGTATATAATGCCATAACCTATTATATAGTGCCATTTTTTGTCTACCCATCTTTCAACCTGATATATAGTGCCTGTCATATCTACCTATCCCTCTTATAAATTCCTAGAAAATGCACTGATATAAAATGGCAACTCAGTGAGAGTTTCAGGTGTTCATGGGGGGCACCCACTCAACATCCACAAAATAAACGAATGCCCTAACATGCCACAGGCAGCTCGATGCTTTCTTTTAAAGCAGATGAGATTTGTGCTGCATGTCTGGCCCATTAGTCTCCACTTCCCAGTGGTTTTACCTACAACATAACACAGCTTGAGGGCTTTTTCTTGTCTTTGGTAAATGTAACAAGTACGCTAGTAACTAAGTGCTCACATTTAATATTAGAGTTTTAAACAAGCTGGAGTATTTTCTTTTTCAAGTCCACATACATGTTTATTGTTCTTAAAGGTCTTTGCCCACACTTATCACCTCTAAGGTGGAAAGGATTCAAGCCTGGCCTGACTCCATATAACGGGAAATGTTTGATTGTTTTAAGTAAGTTTTATGAACTCTTACATCTCATAGTAAGGAGAACTGGCTTACACCTCCAATTTCAGACACCATGTATGTGTGCTTGCCTGGTTACATCAGATGGAGTGGAAAAAACAGTAAGGGGATTGCAGATTTATGTGAATATGCAGTGGTGAAAAAAGGGAGCACATTACAATTAAAACGAAATGTGTGATACAGACACTGAAATGCAGTCAGAATCCATCCACATTACAGCTCAGGGAAGTTGGAGGTACGCTGGGTGACATGGAAATCGAAATGATTCACTCTGTTACCAATATCTTAATGATAAATCATTCTAAATAGTGGGGACATCAAACAAGGAAACAAACTTCTATAAGCAAATTCCTTTCATGGACACTACACACTGGACCTGCACTATTCAAATGTTAATGACTTTAAAAAGAAACCTGTGGCACAATCTGTGCAGGTCAGACCTCAACTTACTGTCACCTATATGCACAAGCCTGTTTTTATATATATATATATATATATATATATATATATATATATATATATATATATATATATATATATATATAAAATTATAATAAAAAAATCTTGGGGAGACGAGATGCGCCTTTCTCAGAGAGACACGGAAATAAAAGACAGAGTAGATGACAAAGTAGAATGTCGTAAAGAATTCAAAAACGTTGGCACGATAACATGCAGAGCAAGTTAGAGATAATGAAAGTACTAAAATTCAAAAGTCTCAAAAAAAATAATAGTAAAGATCGCATTATCGCAAACAAAACTGAAATAACGGAACAGCAAAAAGAGATCGAATATATTGTTCGGATTTAAACTTTAAGTCGGATTCTTGTAGACCGTCTAATTTGTGTTGCCATCAGGGAAAAGTAGCGTTTCTTCAAAATGAAGAGGCGTATCAGCGAGAATAAAAAGATTTGTTGATTGGTGAAAGTGAAATCCACATACACGAGCGGCAGAGACACAAAGTGGCTGGCGCGTAGCGCAGGCAGGAGGGTGGGCAAAACCTCCTAGTATGTATGTGTGTGTGTGTGTGTATATACAGTATATATATATATATATATATATATATATATATATATATATATATATATACACACACATATAGTGAACAGTAAGGGGCACCCACCAAGCCTCAAAACCCCAGACACACAAGACCCAACACAATTCAAAGTTGAATAAATGGATTTTTAATTCAACCAACTGCAATAATACAATAAATACAGCCAAAAACAATCACAAAACTGATGCTTTCTCTTATTTCCTTCTGTCCTCTATGCGAGTTTTACACGCTGCCTATCAACTCTGACTCTTAGAGCTATGACGGCAGCCTCCTTTTAAGATGGACCCCAGAGTACTTCCGGTGGTATGTTGTGGCTTGTTGAAAACACTTCTGGGTCATATGGAAACCAGGAAGGTCCTCCACCAATAGCACCCTCTATCGTCACCCAAGGTCCCCTACTACTGGGCTGCACTTCTGGCCTCCAATTCACATGCAGCCCTGCGAGTGTCCACACTGGGACAATTTGTGAGGTACACTGCCACCTATTAATCTGGGGGATGAACTGCTCCTGGCCTCCATCTCTCACCAGTCCATTCTTCCTTTCAGCACCCTAGTCAGGACAGAAATTATAAGGTGTCCCCAGCTGGGTAGTGTCCGTAATCTGGCCATTCTTCCATTATGGTTCCCGGCCAGGCAGGAAATTCTCCTCTATCCTGGCTATGATGCCTGTCCTTTCTCCTGGATACATACATACAACATACATACACAAACACAACACATTATATATATATATATATATATAGGTAAAATATACATATCTACACAAATATATATATACATATAAACATACACACATATACAGTATACTGTACATATACATATAATACATAAACAAAAAGTTTTTTGAGCTTCTGTAAAGCTTTAATGTTAATTTCCCCCTGGAGCAGGCAAATAATCTAATCTAACAACTCATTTGATATCCCGTATGTGAACAACCACTACAATGGCATGGTATGAAAGACTGTCAGTGAAAATCTAAAACTTATGTCACACTTTGCACCCCAGCAGCTCCGAGTCACCAGTTAACCAAAAAATGCACACCTGTGGGACCATTTTGAGCACCTGGAGGTAAATCTGCAGAGATAAACCAACATCCATCCATTTATCCATCTTACAGACCCACTTATCCTAAACAGGGTGGTGGGGAAGCTGGAGCCTACCATAGACAAGCATTGGGTGCAAGGCAGAAATCCCTGAGAAGGGCACCAGTTCATTGCAGGATGAAAACACACACACACACACACACACACACACACACACATTAGTGTTGGATCGGTACTAAAACTTTGAGTTCAGTATTAATACCAGAAGTGGGACCTCAGCACCGGTACCAAAATGTTTCTGAAGCAAATAACCGATTACTCCAAAAATCATCCCCTGTGAAGTCCCAGTCACGTTGAAACAATGAAGGGTAGGGAGTTTTGGGTCACCTGATGAAGTCCCAATCACACTGAAGCAATAATATACGCCAACCCGAAGTCCCAATTGTGTTGAAGCTATGAGGGGATTGCGGTTAGGGTTTAACGTTAGGGTTCTACAGTTTCATTTCATGAAGTACAAGTACAAGTACAATACAATTTATTTTTGTATAGCCCAAAATCACACAAGAAATGCCGCAATGGGCTTTAACAGGCCCTGCCTTTTGACAAAGCCTTGACTCTCTAAGAAAACAAGGAAAAACTCACAAAAAATCATTGTAGGGAAAAAAAATGGACGAAACTTTGGGAAACACGGTTCAAAGAGACCCCTTTTCCAGGTAGGTTGGGCATGCAGTGGGTGTCAAAAAAAAAAAAAAAAGGGGGGGGGGCAGGGGGTAATACAATACAAGACAATACACAGAACAGAACACAAGTAATCCTCAATACAATCTAATAGTGCAACAGAAATATTACAAGAACAGAGCAGAATTCAGCAGTAGATGATATTCCATAATAGGATTCGGATTTGTTCAGAGTCCTGGAGACCTCGGCCATCAAGCCGCCTCCCCTACTGCCCATTCTACAGCTGAGTCAGTGCTGTGCCAGCCAATACGATGAAAGGACCCATCTACCAGATGATTCCTGTGATCCTCCATTAGAGATGACTTTACCTTAGGCAGGCGGGCCGTGGCACCAAGTGCCACATTTGGAAGTCTCATGAAGTCTGTGAAACGGACATTTATCAACAACTGCAACAGCAAGTGTCTTGACGGGGAATTGAGAAGAAAGCCGATGTTTACGTAAATGAAAATCACAAAATGCTGGTATTGTGCAGTTTTAAATTTTTTTTGGTACAATCCAGTATCACTATGTCATGCAACTCTAACACACACACACAGGGCCGGATTAAGATGAAATTGGGCCTGATGCTGCAGCGTAAAAAAGGCCTATTTTTTCTCGGCATTGGTGCATGTGCATTCGACACTCACCGTACATGTGCACTCAGACTGACCAAGGAGCCTTAATTGCTTGCGATGCAACCAGCCAGCCTTTATTGAACATGAATAATAATAATGACGTAGTATCGTAACAACTTGAATTTAACATCAAACTATGTAACATTAACCTTCAATAGCAATTGTCTGAAAGTGCACTTAAAGCAGAAAACCTAACAATGAAACACACAAAATTTTGCAATTCTCTTATGAAACAGAGTAAGAAAAAATTAATTTGCAGAGACATTGTGTCAAAGTGACTCAGTTCAGGCTCTTGAGGGTAAAAATTTAACCACGATTTAAATTTCATAACAGACCAGAATCCTGTCGAGGATTTTAAAAATTCTAAACATCCATGCTGGGCCTGCGGGCCAGCTTTTAGTTTTACCTTTACAGATAACCATTTAAATAGCGATCAATTTTTACTGTACAACTAACTTTCAAGGTGAAAAATTTACTACGTGGCACTTACCGAACAATAATAAAGTGGCAAGAATCCCCAAGATACTGCAAAAAATGCAGCTAAATTACTAAGTAAACTGTTTACCGTAAAATTGATAGCATTAACTTGAAATCTTTGGTTACCAATAAACACGACGACGTTATAGTTACGTCACAGCGCAAAGAACAATAGTAACTGTATAATAAGTAACGCTGTGTCTAGGCGTCCGAAAGGCGGACTCCAAATTTCATTCTAAGAATTATTTTGAGGTTATTATAGCAAAGGAAAACTGTTCAGCTTCCAGAAAATTCTCGTCTGTTTTCATCTGGGCCTATTTCAGAAATGGGCCTAATGTTGCAGCATCAATAGCACCCACCTTAATCCGGCCATGCACACACACACGCAATAGGGCCAATTTGAACTCATGCTCCCACTTCCTTTAGTTCGATCAGTGACTTTTCACGTGGTGCAGAGATGAAGAGATGACATGATGCATTAACTGAGAAGATCCAGGCTCTTCGATTAATATAAACACAGAGACAAGCTGAAAAGCCTGTTGGTTTGCACAAGCATTAGAAGGTTTTTCTTCACACAGACACACACAGAGTCACAGGTACATGTAATAAGTGACCAAGTAGTGTGCTACAGAGTGGGTGTTTAGGGATCTTCAAAATTCAACTCAGTGTAATTCTGGAGAAATTAGATGAATAACAATGGAGAGCTTGTTGGGTGGAATGGCCTTTCTTGTCAAAATTGTTCTAATGCCCTAATTCCACTGTAGGCTTACTCGCCATTATTTGGCATTGAGGATGGCTCGAGAGCAGCCTCTAGTGTTAACAATGGGAACTGATGAATTATGCTGAGCTCAATGTTCTCTTTAAAACTCTTATTTTCCTGACATTAAAAGTAAAACACTTTCATTCCTCTGCTTGCTTTTTCTCTCTTTTTTTTTTTTTTTAAGACCAACATGCTTAGTTGTCAATTCTAAATCCCCGAAGCATTCTGAATGATAGCCACCTTATCACATCCTTTTTGCCTGAATATTATATTCCTACAAGATGCCTGGTCAGGACTCATTTGCTCATGAAAAATACTGACAAAGTTCCTCTGTCCTTTTTTTGGTTTGTGGTGTCACAACCGTCATTGTGGATTTTGTCTTCCCTTTGAACACAGAAACATACACAGTTCTGCCTGCTAAAATTTATTTTCTATCCAAAGATAGAATTCACTGGCAAAGGTGTCTTTTTTTTTTTTTTTAATTTTAATGATTTGCTCCAGGCAGGAAATGAAAATTTTTTTGTGTGTGTTTTAGGAGAGTCAGACTGCTTCAGAACAGGGACGAGGGTGGTCTCAAAGGGTATTATAATGTGTATTTTCATAAACAGCTACTGGGGGCTACACCTGATCACTGCCAAGCAAAGCTGTTGGATGAGCATGGCTGAATATGTTTAATTGGTGGAGAAGCATCTAAATGCCAGGCATTGACTACTGTTTTGAAAACTGTATCACAAAGTAGCTTTTAAAAGTCATGTGTCACAGAAAGACGGTTGACAGTGGATTCAGATCCCTTCACATTCTGCACCTTTTACTGCTGTTGAAGATTTAACCTTAAATGGATACATTTGCCATTTTTACCCATAAACCTTCACTCAATAACCCATAATGAATAAATCAAAGACATGTTTTCAGAAAGGCTTTGCAAATTTATTACAAATTAAAAAATGAAATTTATGCTGTATAATTGTGCGGGAAATGCTTATAATAGTGTGGGAGAGTTTATAAGGGCTTAAAATATATAAAAATAAACATATGAACATATGGTTTTTACTTCGCGGATTTTCACCTTTCACGGGGGGTTCTGGAATGCAATCCCCACGATCGAGGAGGGATTACTGTATACACATATAAATGTTGGGACTGCAGTACTCACTAGTCTCATTATAAAACAAATCAGGAGAAATCCAGTTATTTCTTCAAATTTATAAAATACTAGCCACGGTGCCTGTTGAAGACAGGTAATGGAATCTTAATACATAATTCACCTGCCTCCTCACTCACTCACTCACTCACTCACTCACTCACTCACTCACTCACTCACTCACTCACTCACGTCTGTCCGTACGTCCGTCAGTTGCCTTCTGCACACGTCCGAAGCCGAATGCGCAGTCGCCTTCTGCGCAGCTGCCCGAAAAACCTTATGAGACCGACATCCAACCCCAACATCGCAGCAGGCGGCGGATTTATGGCCGCAAAAATTCAAAGAGAAAGGCGACTTCGATTAAAGCTCTAGAGACCTGAAAGGCGATTTCGACTACAGCTCGAGGCCTAATTATGCATTCTGATTCAATTATGCATTCATTCAATACACCTATATCAGGTTTGTGGTGCTTATACTTATTACTATTCCATATTGTACTGGAACATTCATCATTCAATATTATACTATAGGCCTGGAAAATTCATCAACAGTACAAGCCTGTACAGTAATGAGTAAAGCGGACTACAATAATTACAAAACAACTTCTTCATTACTTATCATTTGTTCTTCATCCACTGCTGACACAAACTCGTGCCCGTTTCATCTTACGTTGTCGAAACGGGCTCTTTGTCTAGTAAACAAATAATTGTTAAAAATGTGCTCTTTCTTGCACTGTATGTACCTTCAGTGCCTTTCCTCTGTATTTACTTGTGTGTGAAGGTCTCTTCACTGGCACTCAAGCTCGTTCTTGTAAAGGAGGGGTGGGCAATGTCGGTCCTGGAGGGCCGCAGTGGCTGCAAGTTTTCGTTCCAACCCAATTGCTTAATTAGAAACCAATCCTTGCTAATCTCAGACATTACTTGATTGTATGGTTTGTTATTCTGCACTGTTAGGTTCTAATATCAAAGATGTTTTCCTTTTCACTGATATCATCCAAATAATTTGAAGCCTAAAACGGATCATTTTCAGTCTGTCATATTTTTCTATGTCTGTGCCTGATGAATCCACACAGCAGTGTAAATGGAAAACAAATTAGGTGGAGAACTGCTATCTCTTTTGTCTTTTGCATCTAATTGCTAATAATGAGCCATTAAAAACAGCTGCTTAAGGTGGAAATAAACAATTAAGGATGGGGAACCTTAACAAGCGGGACCACTAAAATGAAGCATCAAAATGTCACTTGAGCAATAAGTGCTTCATCAGCAATAAATGACTCCTCATTAAGAAACTGGGTTGGAAGAAAAACCTGCAGCCACTGTGGCCCTCCAGGACCGATGCGGCCCACCCCTGCGGTAAGGCCTGGCTTCTCAGACTCTTGTCGTTATTTTCAAGGCAGTTTTCTCACCGCCTGTCCGGTTTTAAACTTATGTTGTTGAAGGTGACTCTCTCAGAGCGCCTTTACTCCTTCTTGCGCATCTCACTCTCACCCTTCTTCTTTAGTTGTCACCAAAGCCAAACTGACCAATCAGATGGCTCTGAGGGACTAGAAACACAGACATTAGTGTTTTGTTATACTGTAGATGTCTCACTTCAAAATGTAATTCCTTAAGTCAATTTAGTATACAGGTAAAATTACTTATTAGTTCCAAATTTGTTAACTAGTTCTAACAAACATTTTTTTGTTTTGGTCCTGGCCAATTTCCCAATGTTTAAAAAAAAAAAAAAACTCATTCCAGTGAAGTCTGTTTTATCTGCAAAATTCACTGCACCAAAGTCATTTTTCATTAAAATAAAAGCAGCATAACACACACATTTCTTCTGTACTTGGCACAAAAATCGCGAATCAGGAGCTCCACTGAACAGACAGTTATAGATAAACTTTATTAATCCCAGGGTGAAATTCAAATGCCTACAGCAGAAGAAACATTAAAAAAAAAAAAAAAAAGAATACGGACTCACGGGGGCAAATAATACAGCCAATCAATCAACTGACAAATAAATAATTAATTCGATAAATAAAAATGAACTTAATGAGTACATTAGGTGGAAGCACTGAATTGCCTGATAGCAGTGGGCAGAAAGGACCCCCAGAGATGCTCCTTAGCACACCGTGGTGGAATGAGCCTGTGGCTAAATGTGCTCCGAGAGAGCGCCTCCTGGAGGGGATTTTTCATGATGACATCCAATTTTGCCAACTTTTGAGCTCAAGTTGCTTCCCAGGAGACCACGGTGTAGACCACCACACTGGCTACTAAGGACTGGTACGACATTTCTACTTGCATATCAAAAGGCCTTAGCCTCCTTAGCAAGTACAGTCTGCTCTGGCACTTCTTGCTTTGTCAGACCCAGTCCAGGCTGCTGTTTACATGGACCTCTGGGCACTGCACCACTTCCACATCCTCACCCTGGATGGTGTGACAGATAGGGGGCGCTGTCGTCCCCTTGAACCCTCAGATCAGACGCCAGACACCAGATAAAAGTCCAATATGAATTTATTATAATAATAAATGTGCACAAAGCACCCTCCACCTCTACTATACTTAATAAATAAAAAATAATAACAATAATCATAATCCTCCACACCTCCCAGCAGCTCAGTCACCCTTCCTCCCAACTCGGCTCGATCTGCTGGGGTTTCCCATAGTCCTTTGTAGTCCTTGACCCAGAAGTGTTTTCTCTCTCTCTGTCCATGTGACTTTGCAACACTTCAACCCGGAAGTACGTCATTGCCTCTGTCCCCTCTACTGGGAAGTACTTCCGGGTTATAAGACAAATAGAAGTCCATGGGCCTCCCTGCAGCGTCCGCTGGCGGCCCCCATGGTATCCAGCAGGGCTGTACATTAAAACTCCAATGTCCATGAGGCCCTGCTGGAATTCGGGACACCTCCATGTTGTAGGGAGGGCTCCATCTGGTGGCCTGGAGGTATTGGCCGGGACAAACTGCCGGCCATATCTCACAATGGTGACTGGTCTCTGAGGCTCCTCAGCACGTCGGAAGTCCACCACCAGCTCTTTTGTCTTGTTGATGTTGAGTTGCAGGTTGTTGTCCCTGCACCACAAGGCAAAGTACTCCACAACTTTCCTGGACTCTGACTTATCTCCATTATTAATGCAGCGGGTCTTGTTCAAAAAGCAGACACCTAATCTTAAAATTGTCCTTCCTGTTTGTCTTAGACTGGCCTGACCCTACTACAAACCCTGATCTTAAGGTTCGTGGGGGTAAGGCCAGGTACACCAGAGTGCCTAATCTTAAACTTGTGTAAGGGTACCTAATCTTAAAAGTTGAACCCTGGTGTATAATGGCGTCCACTTTTTGAACAAGACCCAATGCAGCCAATGATGGGCGAGTGATCTGAAAAATTCTAGTAGATGGTAGCGCGGGTATTGTGCAAGAAATCTGTCAGCATTTCTGGCACACAGTCACCACCAAGCCTCACAAACTGCTGTCGGTTGGCCAAGTAATCCATGATCCAGGAGACTGTGGGAGCATCAAGACTTGTGACTTCTGTCACTTGGTAGTTATACTCTTGCAGCTGCAGAGCTCGAGAAGGGTTACTGCAGGCCATGTGTAGGAGTGGAATAACGGTCAATCAACTTTGACTCGTGCTTGTGGAGCTCTGGAGGTCCGTCACAGCTCGAGACTGTCACTTAATTTCGGGATTCTCGAGGTACAGTTAGACTACAAGGAGCATGGTGACAAGATTGAGGATCAGTTTTGGGCTCACCCTTCGGCAAAAGTATTGAATGGGTGTTTATGATACTCAACCAGTTTGCAACGCATTTCATAAATTCACTGACATTTTACCCAATGAACGCCTGCACACCATAATCCTTTTTTTTCTTTAAATTTGTTGCATTTGAAAGCATCTTTGAAATTTGTGCTTGCAAATTTATACATCCAACAATTCTTATTTACAAATGTAACCTTCATTTCCTCAAATTTTTCATCATGGTCTGATTATGTGAAACGTTTTCAGGTCCGTAAAGGGGTGACTTACAAAAGAAGAGCCGGCAGGTGGAGGGAGCTGGTCAATCCGTTAGGCGACGTCACCGGAGGGGCACCGTTTATGAAAAAGTTAAGGGGTATGAGCAATGGACCCTGAGGAGCGCCGTAGAAAACAAGTAAATAAAAAATTGGAACTTCACACTGCTATTGACATTAGCAAGAAGAAAACAGACATTGCCATCAAGTTTGGTATGTGCCAACAGTCCAAGCTATTTTTCAATTCCATTGTAACAAAATCCCCGTTATAATAATTTTTAAGTCCCGAGCAATTTCTTCTAACAGAATTTGACCAGTATATCATTATTGTGAAGAAATAACTTTGCCTTGAAAAATACTAAACAAATAATAATAATTCTTTACATTTATATAGCACTTATGTCACTACTCCAAGATCTTCAGTGAGTGGGGTGCCACTTCGATCACCACTGATGTGTAGCACCCACCAGGAAGATGCGACGGCAGCCATTTTTGCACCGGTATGCTCGCCACACATTAGGTGTTAGGTGGTGAAGTGGTGAGAGAGACAGCCAATTAGAGACAGATGATGATTAGGGGGCCAGAATGACTACACCATGGAGGACAATTTAGCCAGGCCATCAGGATACTCCCTGCTCTTTACGAGGGATGCCCAGGGATCTTTTATGAGATTAGAAAGTCAGGACCTCAATTTTATGTCTTGTCCGAAGGACGGCCCCATATTTTAACCCAGTGTCACTGCAATCCACATTCAGACCACAGGGTAAATGCCCCTCTGCCAGCCTCAACAACACCTCTTCCAGACAGCAACCCAAGCATTTCCTAAGATGGTCTCCCATCCTCATACTAGCTGGGCTCAAACATGTTTAGCATCAGGTGAATGACTTAAACTTATCCTTTCAATGACAATTAGCTTCTGCTTAATAACATTTTAATTACAAATCTGAGATCACCTGATATTAACAAAGTATATTAAATCAAAACTGTCTTTAATCCCCAAGGGGAAACTGTCTTTTTGATGTGCTGTTTAACATCAATAGTTACTTAATATCATAGCCAATAAAAGTTTAAAGTGCTCAACTCACAGCGGGAGGAGATCTAGGAACTCGTAGAGCTGAATACGTCCCCTCTCAGTGAAGCTCTCCTTGAGATGTTTAATTCTATGCGCCAGCTTCAGTGGTGCAATTGTCCAGCCACACATCTGAAAGGAAAGGAAAACCAAGTAATTACTAAAACTATGACAGAACGTTTGCAACTGTTGATTCTTCTCCAAGTAGAGTTTGGGACAACATCTATTAGGCTACTGCTTTGACACCAATTTGTCAGTCCATCTCACAATCGCCTTAACTCTCACTTGTCAAAAGTACTTGAACTCCTCCATTCGGGACATATGCTCACATTTTACCAGCAAGGAACAAGACAACCTTTCCCCCAGAGTACTACGACCTCAGATTTGAGGGGGATAACTCTTATGATCAGGTCTGAGGCACTCCCTATAAGCACATATGGTGGATTCACAAAGTATTCAGACCCCTTCACTTTCTGCACATTTTAGTGTGTTGTAGATTTTCATTTTAAACAGATAAATGTGTCATTTTTGCCCATCAATCTACACTCAATAATGAATAATGACAAAGCAAAAGCATAAAGAGCTGTGGGTTGTGACTGGAAAAAATGAAACTGAGAATACAACTGGCAGAAATGAGGTTTCTTCAATGGGTGGCTTAGCTGACACTCCATAATAGGGTTAAGAAGAGCAGCAATTTAGGAGAGCCTCAAAGTAGAGTCCGAATCGAAAGAGTCACTCAAATTCATTTGGCCATGTTGTAAGGATGTCCCCCCTCCCTTAGATCTGCTTCGGACACGTCTTACTCAGTGGAGACCCTGTGGCAGACCCAGGACATGTTGGAGGGATTGTATCTCTTGGCTGGCTTGGGAACACTTGGAATTTGTAACTGGGGAAGTCAGGAAAGTCTGAGCTGACCAGCTTGGCCTGCTGCTAACTGCAACCCTCACCAGGAAAAGTGCTTTCAGAAAATGAGATGGGATGAGAAAATGAGACAAAGGAGTACAACACTTAAAACACCACTAGAAACACCAGAGCACATTGAAATGAATCGCCCGGACTTCACTTTCCAGCAGCCTTTATCAGACAGAGTCCCTTGACTATTATGGATGAGTATCACCGACCCCTGCGGATCCATCCACAAAATTCGAGGAACATGAAAGAATTACAAGACACACTTAGATACAAAGTAATTAAAATGAAATAGAATTAAAATGTCAGAATCGAATTAGACAATCTACAAGTCACCGACTTAAAGTTTAAATCCGTACAATATATTCAATCTCTTTTCGCTGTTCTGTTTTTTCACCGAGTAATAATTTCTGCTTGTTTGCGCTAATGCAATCTCTCGTCTCGCAGGACTTGAAAGTGTCTCTCCGAGAAAATCACATCTCGTCTCTCTTCCCAAGATTTCTTTTCATAATAGAGAGACTAACTAAATTCCAAAAAAATAAACAGGCACTCGATGGCGCAAATGACAGAAAAGCAAGGCGATATTGCCTAGAAGGTTCTGGTTTTGAGATTAATGCTTTGGTCACACACATCAGGCTGGAGCTCCATCTGGTGGTCTGCTCGTCCTGGCATGAGCCAACCCCTGTTGGGAGCGTCTCAATTTTATAATCATTGAACCAGAAGTGGTGGAGTCTGTTGCCCTCACTGGGTTCTTTCTCTAGGCTGTGGGTGGCTAAAGAGACAACACGGTCAGCGAAAGTGCCCCCTCGTGTCCCGGAGTGGTAGTCCTTACCCCTGATGAGCCCGGAAGTTGACAACAGATGGACAATAGCATTTTTTGTTTTTACCAAAATACAATGCTTTGCTTTGACAAAAAATGTTTTGACATCAGTTCACTTTAGATTTATTGTCACATATACCATACCATGCCATACCATTTTCTAAGACTGCTTGATCCTTTGCAAGGTCTCAGCAAGCATAGGGCACAAAGCAGGAGCAATCCCTGGACGGGCATCACTCCACTGTAATGACACATATACAGAGGACAATGAATTTCTTATTTGCACAATCACCAACATTTAATCACAACGTCACTGTCCTTGTTGGTGCCCAAGTTATGTAAAATGTGACATTACAAAATAAAACAAGTAGCGATAGACAAAAAAGATGAGCTTTCCCCTTCCCATACAAGTTCTGCAAAACAGGCTTAAATTTGTTTCTCTTCTAAAGCGTGAGATAAGAAAACACTTCAGCAGCCGTCTTCCTATTTAAACGGAGTTCGTGCACAGTGCACTAAGGCGTCCTCCCATCAGCCTCAGTTTAAGTCTTCAGGCCTAATAGGAATGGAAGTCTCTGTGTCGGCACATCTACAAAGTGGCAGAAGAAGCAAACAAGTTAGACGATGGACACGTAGCGTAATATTCAGGTGCGTTTCGGCGACTAAGTTACCCAATATAAAAGTTAAGAGAATTTCTCATTTTTTTATTTACTTCATCCAAGAGTCAGTTATCACATTTTTGTTTAAAAAACAGTTTTACAATGAGTCATATTTAAAAATAAAAGTAATAATGCAATGTATTTCCATGGGTTAGCAGGAGACATTAAATATGCGCTTTTTAACAGCACTTTAACAATGGTGTTAGAAATGGAGCACAAGGGGGCTTGTGGTGGCTCAATGACTTTTATACCCAGCAGACTCCAATTCAAGTGATGTGAAAGTGGCATCGACTGGTGTGTGTTAATTGTGGAGAGTCGGTCGCTCAATGTTGTTCAGTTTTCTTAGATATTTTTGAAATTTCATCCAATAGAGTAGTATTCAATAATTAGCAATTGAAAAATATCCATTAATACATAATGACGAACACAAGCATAAAATTAGCATCATTATTACCCTAAGGATGGAGAAAAGGAACTGAAAAAATTTCCCCCTCTAGCTATTAATGTTAGTTAAAACACACAGTAATTCGTTAAAATTATATAAAGAAGTAAGAACTTGGAAACAAACTCATTTATTGTATAAAGGGAAGACGAATGGCAAACAATGGGTGAGAAAATCAGGGGCTTGCTGACATTGTTTGTGTATATCAGGGGCTTAACAAACTGCAGGCCCCCAATCTCTAGATGTCACTGACCATTTTTAAACCTGTCAACTGTTTATATCAGTTAGGGGCAGCAGCACCTTTCTGGTGTCATTAATTACTTCAAATGCAATTTAGATGCATGTTAATAACATCTGATTTTTACAATTATAATCTGCATATTATTCAAAAATTCAGTATTATTTAGATAGATAGATAGATAGATAGATAGATAGATAGATAGATAGATAGATAGATAGATAGATAGATAGATAGATAGATAGATAGATAGATAGATAGATAGATAGAGTCCTATCTATCTATCTATCTATCTATCTATCTATCTATCTATCTATCTATCTATCTATCTATCTATCTATCTATCTATCTATCTATCTATCTATCTATCTATCTATCTATCCCTAAGGGGAAATTCACATACTCCAGCAGCAGCATACGGATAAAGAAACAATATTAAATTAAAGTGATAACAATGCAGGTACAACAGACGATAACTTTGTATAATGTTAACGTTTACCCCCCTGGGTGGAACTGAAGAGTCGCATAGTGTGGTGGAGGAACGATCTCCTCAGTCTGTCAGTGGAGCAGGACGGTGACAGCAGTCTGTCGCTGAAGCTGCTCCTCTGTCTGGAGATGATCCTGTTCAGTGGATGCAGTGGATTCTCCATGATTGACAGGAGTCTGCTCAGCGCCCGTCGCTCTGCCACAGATGTCAAACTGTCCAGCTCCGTGCTTACAATAGAGCCTGCCTTCCTCACCAGTTTGTCCAGGCGTGAGGTGTCCTTCTTCTTTATGCTGCCTCCCCAGCACACCACCGCGTAGAAGAGGGCGCTCACCACAACCGTCTGATAGAACATCTGCAGCATCTTATTGCAGATGTTGAAGGACGCCAGCCTTCTAAGGAAGTATAGTCAGCTCTGTCCTCTCTTACAAAGAGCATCAGTATTGGCAGTCCAGTCCAGTTTATCATCCAGCTGCACTCCCAAGTATTTATAGGCCTGCACCCTCTGCACACAGTCACCTCTGATGATCACGGGGTCCAGGAGGGGCCTGGTCCTCCTAAAATCCACCACCAGCTCCTTGGTTTTGCTGGTGTTCAGGTGTAGGTGGTTTGAGTTGCACCATTTAACAAAGTCCTTGATTACTCCTCCTCCTGCCCAATCCTGATGCAGCCCACGATAGCTGTGTCGTCAGTGAACTTTTGCACATGGCAGGACTCTGAGTTGTATTGGAGGTCTGATATATATAGGCTGAACAGGACCGGAGAAAGTACAGTCCCCTGTGGCGCTCCTGTGCTGCTGACCACAATGTCAGACCTGCAGTTCCCGAGACGCACATACTGAGGTCTGTCTGTAAGATAGTCCACGATCCATGCCACCAGGTATGAATCTACTCCCATCTCTGTCAGCTTGTCCCTAAGGAGCAGAGGTTGGATGGTGTTGAAGGCGCTAGAGAAGTCCAGAAGTCCTATTTATGCTTACAGAACTGCTTTTCCGTTTCTTTTTATTTCAAGAGAAGTGACTTTTTGTTTTTGTTAACTTACCTATAGCAGATGGGGAAGCGCTACTGTGAGAGCTGTTTTTGCACGCACGCACACAGACTACATGGTGTTTGACTGACTGGCACTGGGCATCCGAGCGGCTTTCAAACAAGTAAAAGAGGAAAATCTACAAAATATACAACTTCAAGCAACTGATCCCAAGGTGAAACTTAAAACTGTAAACTAACTCCTAGATGAAGCCACATCGAAAGTTTCCACTTTTTAAGATAGACGAGTTTGCAAATTCGCCAATGCTTTTCAATGGGAAATTTTTTAATTTTACAAATTTGTGAATGGAAACTGAACTCTCTACGCAAATTTCTTTGAAGAATAAGTATGCCATATCTCGACAAAATTGGTCCATGGTGTCCTGGTGCTTCCTGTTTTGCTATATGGTTGCGAAACATGAATAATACCCAGTGACCTGAAACAAAGACTGGACTCCTTCGGTAATGTGTCTCTTCTTGGGTACCGCTGGTTTGACTTTGTGTCAAATTAGTGGTCGCTAATGGAGTCCCGAATGAGACACGTTACCTGCATTGTGAGGAGGCGTCAGATACAGCACTACGGCCATGTGAAGCGATTCCCCAAGGGTGATCTGGCTCAACAGGACCCTCATTGTTAAGGACCAGGCCAAGGGGATGCCCACGTAACACCTGGCTGCGGCAAACAGACATGCAGTCCAGTCCCACATGTGGTGGTGTATCCAGCAGGGGGTGCTAGCTCCCTTGTTGAAATACGTTTTTTTGTAATTGTGGCATGTTACATAACCCGAAACTATCTTATATATAATTCACCAGCCTACTCACTCACGTCTGTCCGAAGCCGAATGCGCAGTTGCCTTCTGCGCACGTCCGAAGCCAAATGCGCAGCCGCCTGAAAAACCTTACGAGACCGACATCACGAGAGGCGGCGGATTTACGGACGCGAAAATTCAAAGAGAAAGGCGACTTCGATTAAAGCTCTAGAGGCCTGAAAGGCGATTTCGACTACAGCTCGAGGCCTAATTATGCATTCATTCAATACACCTATATCAGGTTTGTGGTGCTTATACTTATTACTATTCCATATTGTACTGGAACATTCATCATTCAATATTATACTATAGGCCTGGAAAATTCATCAACTAACAGTACAAGCCTGTACAGTAATGAGTAAAGCGGACTACAATCATTACAAAACAACTTCTTCATTACTTATCATTTGTTCTTCATACACTGTTGACACAAACTTGTGCCTGTTTCATCTTACGTTTTCGAAACGGGCTTTTTGTCAAGTATAGATATAATATAAAAAGGCGATACCCCTCCTTTAGTGATACGGTGGTAAGGAATCACATAGGAGAAAAAAACTTTGGTTTACACGGCATAACAGATGAGGAAGCCATGACAAAAACCCAGTTTAGGAGTGGGAACCCGATGTGTAGAGTCTGCCATTTTCGTCGCTGCGTTGGAAGGATTTTCCGGATCAGATGACGGTATTTCCCATCCGTCCATCGGCTTCAAAGGTGTGCAGGGCAATGTTCCAAGGAAGATCCAATGTCATGCCAACTCTGACAGACGAAAAATAGTATACAGCTGTTGTCAGTCTGACTGCACGTTCCCCAAGCTGTCTTAACCTGTCTTGTCCTATGTTTTGCCTAGCAGTTCTAAATGCTGGACCCCTCTACTGAATTTGGCTCAGCTGTGCATATGAGTAGAAAGAAAAGAAAAGCAGATTTAAAATATTTGCACAGTGACATATTAAACTTCTGTATTCTGATTACAGGTGGGTGCGCTAACATGCTGTACCAGTGCATGCTCCCCAACCTGACCTGACCTGACCTGGCCTGGACTGGTGGGCTGAACTGTTTCATGTGGACAGACAGACAGAGGCTTTCGCAATAGGTGCTTCACGTATTATATGCAAACACACCTAAGGGGGAGAAAGTTTTTACATACAGTATATTAAACAACATTCCTAATGAGTCAATGGTGTGAATCTCACTGGTTTCAAAATGGCTTTGTTATATAATTCTTTTCAAAAAGCGAAACAAATTCAGATTCACTGGTATATTATTAATTACAGGCTAAACACTGAACAGGCCCAGGCCAGGTTGGCTCCTCTGGTTCTGCAGTCTAGGACACTGGGTTTCTATTACGTTATTTTAGGTTTTATTTTCATGCTGTCTTCACTTGTGGGACATTGGACTCCTGTGTGAAAGTGTGCTTTATAAAAATACATTAAAAAGAATTGGAAATTTCACTTCTGAGACTTCACAGCTCCCTGGCCTTAGTGATTTTTGCAGTTTTTTTGTTTGAAGATCAAAAAAAAAAAACAAAAGTAAAAAAAAAAAATCCTTGGGCTGGGTTTCCTTGGTAAAATGTAAAACTCCCTCTGTGCGGAGTGCGCACTGCATTAATAGCCCTTCACGGCACGCAGCAGCTTATAAACAGCATCGCTGTGACGGCTTTGCAGCTATGGGGTAGAAAACTTTTCTTCCACTGCTGCCATTCAATTGATTTATCAGCCATCGCTTGGTGAGCAATGTTTTAAAGAAGATGTGCTATGGAATGCAGTTGAGTTTTCTAAGCAGTGCTTTGATTTCTCTCTTAAAATGCCTGCTAAAGGGAGGAGAGCGATTACATCAATCACCATGCTGAAGCGAGCCTCGTGGTCAGTGTGGCGCAGCTCTGCGTGATAAAAGGACTGAAGGGCAGATGAGAGAATCTCAGCCATTTGTCATTAGTCCTCGTCATACTGCCACTAAAATATCGCCTATTGGAGTGGAGGATCCGCAACGCTTACTCTCACCTGGATAATGATGGCAGCACCACTCGGAGGTTTTTTGGTTTCTCCGGTGCCTTCCATATAATCCAGCCATCCCTGTTAAGAGGTGGGTGAGCCTGTGCTGTCCTGGATGATGAACTATCATGTCGGGCAGACGACAATGTGTGCAGCTCAAGGACTTTGAGAAGCAACATTGGAGCACCACCAGAATCGGGCCTGTCTCCTTTTCTCTTTACTCTGCACACCGCCAACTATACAGTAAATGTAACAGCAGGTTAGGTCACTTGCAGAAATGTTACTCAGACGATTCTGCAATTATGGGATGTGTCGATAAGGGGAATGATACAGAGGAGTCACATGGTGAACACAGAATTGTCTGCAACTTACCATCAGCAAAACTAAGGAACTGCTTATTGACTTTTGCCACAACAAAGCGCCTCCATGTCTAGTCACTGTTCAGGGAGCGAATGCTGAGGTGGTCCAATTCAGTGATAGGCTGGACTGGCAGATATTAAGAGTGGTGATCCACAGGGGTCAGTGCTATTTTTAATATATGTAAATGATTTGGATAGGAATAGAAATAACAAGCTGGTGAAATTTGCAGATGATACCAAGATAGGTGGATTAGCAGATAATTTGGAATCCGTTATATCATCACAGAAGGATTGGAACAGCATACAGGCTTGGGCAGATCTGTGGCAGATGGAATTTAATGCCAATAAATGTAAAGAATTACAAGTAAAAATGTTAGGTTTGAATACACAATGGGGGTGGGTTTGAAAATCAAGAGTACGCCTTAGGACAAGGATTTAGGAGTCGTAGTGGAATCTAGGCTATCAACTTATAGTCAGTGTTCTGTAGCCATGAAGAAGGCTAACAGAATGTCAGGTCATATAGCACCTTGATGTGTGGAGTACAAGTCACAGGAGGTTCTGCTCAAGCTCTATAACACACCGGTGAGGCCTCATCTGGAGTACTGGGAGAAGTTTTGGTCTCCGGGCTACAAAAAGGACATAACAGCACTAGAAAATGTCCAGAGGAGAGCAACTTGACTGATTGTAGGGCTACAGGGGATGAATTATGAAGAAAGATTAAAAGAGCTGAGCCTTTTCAGTTTAAGCAGAAGAAGATTACGAGGTGACCTGACTGAAGTGTTTAAAATTATGAAGGGAATTAGCCCAGTGGATTGAGACTGTGACTTTAAAATGAGTTCATCAAGAACTCATGGATACAGTTGGAAACTTGTTAAGGGTAAATTTCGCACAAACACTGGGAAGTTTTTCTTTACACAGATGACCATAGACACGTGGAATAAGCTACTTAGCAGCATGGTGGACAGTAAGACTTTAGGGACTTTCAAAACTCAATGTTATTTATAAGAATTAAGTGGATAGGACTGGTGAGCTTTGTTGGGCTGAATGGCCTTTTGTCGTCCTGATTGTTCTAATGTTTCTGTTATATGCTATTTGATAAATGATTCTTAAAAGCAATGCTAATGTTTGTGATGTGCCATCTGTTGGAATGTCAAATGCATTATTTTATTAATACATGTGTTACAAAATACATTCCAATAGATGGTGCACTTCAAATGCTGTTTCCGAGGTCTAGGCTGATTTAGATTTCAAACCATCTTAGATGTGTAGCACAGCTAGTAACACAATAAATCAAAATTCAGATACAAAAATTTTGCAAACTCCAGCACAGCGCTTTAAATGAGCCAAAACCTGAAAGAAAACATTTAAAACAATTGAGAAACAGAAAAATCATAGCACCAGCAGAGTAACCCCTCATAACTGAGATATAGGATAAAAGGTATGGTATTGCCATGTCCTTCCTCCGATTCACTTTTTGTCCGGAAGAAAGACAGACAAAAAGGACAGAATTGGTAATCAGAATTAGGAATATTAAATAAAAAAATGTCCTTCTGTTATTATCTGACATCCAAGTTTACGGATTTTTCTAAAAACACAATTGTGTATATTTTATTAGGGAAATTCTTACTCTAAATCCACACTAATACATTTACTTAAAAAAAATTAATTAGTCTCCATTTTTGCCTTTCATCCGCAATACCTCTTAAAATGGAGGTTTTTGAAAATGCTCTCCAGTGCCATTACACTTCTGACAACGCTGGCTCGGCATTGCAACGTGGACGGGTGAAAACATACAATTTTTGAAAACACGGACTCTAATTGCACTCTGATTATCACACAGCTCTTCCCTGATTTCATCTTATCTCCTTACAATGACTCATTTCTGATTGTGATTTTGTTCTGTGAAGAGTAACCAATCAAAAATGGTTGAGACAGAAGAGTTGCTTTGCATGGCACTTGTTGTGCTGCTTACCTATATGCATGTAAATTGTGTTTGGTACAGCTTAAATGTTGCAGACATGCGCATACGGCAAATATTGCTTTTAAGGATTTTTTTCTACCAATGCGCACATGCACAGTATAGGCGAGCATTTACACCAGGGTTCTCAAACTCCGATCCTGGAGGGCCGAGACGGCTGCAGGTTTTCATTCTAAACCTTTTCCTAATTAGTGACCTGTTTTGCTGCTAATTAACTTCTTTTGAATTCACTGTAATTGACTTGCTCTTCAAGACTCGGACCACTTAATTGTTTCTTTTTCCTTAACTAGCTGGCAAACAATAATGAGATACAAAATGAGCCAAAACAAGAGCAGCAAACTGTGTCTATCATATAATAGCTGAAAATAAAAATAGGTGAAGGTCTCAGGAATGCTGATCTGCTCAGGTCTCCAGTGCTCTTAGAAAGGAGAAAGTCAACAATTTCAAAAATGTATGCCACTGCACAATGAGGGCACCAACAAGCCATGGAATTAATAAGACTCAGAAGCCATTAAGAATGCAAACATAATGTTAGGTTATATAGCGCCTTGATGCGTGGAGTACAAGTCCCAGGAGGTTCTGCTCAACCTTTATAATGCACTAGTGAGGCCTCATCTGGAGTTCTGTGTGCAGTTTTGGTCTCCAGGCTACAAAAAGGACATAGCAGCACTAGAAAAGGTCCAGATAAGAGCGACTAAGCTGATTCCAGGGCTACAGGGGATGAGTTATAAGGAAAGATTAAAAGAGCTGAGCCTTTAGTTTAAGCAAAAGAAGATTAAGAGGTGATATGATTGAAGTGTTTAAAATTATGAAGGGAATTAGTCCAGTGGATCGAGACACTTATTTTAAAATGAGTTCATCAAGAACACAAGGACAAAGTTGGAAACTTGTTAAGGGTGAATTTCACACAAACATTAGGAGTTTTTCTTTACACAAAGAATGACAGACACTTGGAATAAGTGACCAAGTAGTGTGGTAGACAGTAAGATTTTACGGACTTTCAAAACTCGACTTAATGTTTTTTTGGAAGAAATAAGTGGATAGGACTGGTGAGCTTTGTTGGGCTGAATGGCCTGTTCTCGTCTAGAGTGTTCTAATGTTCTAAAGACTCAGCGCCCAATTAAGCAACTGGTTGGAGTGAAATTGGTTGTAATTTGAGGCCCTGACTTAGTTGGTCTTCTGTTGGCTCACTCACTTCACATTTCAATTCAGAGGAACAATGAAGAAACTCAGGGAAACAAATCTTAAAAAAAACAAGTCAATTAAAACGAATTCAAAAGAAGTTAATTAGCAGCAAAAACAGGTCACTAATTAAGAAAAGGGTTAGAATGAAAACCTGCAGCCACTGCAGCCCTCCAGGACCGGGGTTTGAGAACCCTGTTCTACACACCATATGTGTTTTTGATCATTTTAGCATGGACAGAGATAATTTTGAAAATGACATTAAATTGTTAGTGTGGACGGAGATTTTATTTATTCTATTTTTTTTGTTTTTATTTAAAAAATTTTTTTTTTTTTTTAATGAAAACACAGTATTGTGGATGTATCCTTAGACAGCCAGGGCTCTCCTGCTTTATTTTTGACACCTCATTTTTGAAATGACCCCTGTATTTTATTCCTTGTAGTTTTGTCCTTTGTCTCTTTTATCTCGTTTGATCACTTCCATTTCCCATTCCATATTTTTTTTTTTTTTTTTTTCGGGCTACAACACAGGCAACATTAGCTTGGTTTTAGGTGGACATTAGATAGCATAAATGGCATAGTCCATGGAAGTAGATACAGTAAATGGCAGAGGTCTAAAGGCCTGGGTTTAGTGAAAATATGCAAAGAACCCAAAGACAGCAAATCGTGGAATAGTTTTTGGAAAAGTTTTTTGTTTTCTTTTTCTTTTCTAAGTTTTTTTGATCTTCTGCCACTAGAAAACCCTCAACAAAAAAAACAGCTTCCAGGCTCTGCCTTTAGTTTAAAGCAATCGGCGGTATCCAACCATTAATAGTCAGTCTACTAGAAAATTGCCTTAATTCCTCTGGCTTATAACGCCGTCTGTGATAATCATAGACACTAGCGGCTGACTGAAGGCATTAAGAATCCGTGTGCTATTAATGTGAGAGCCGCTCAGTGCAGTGCAGTGCAGTGTTCATTAAGCCAATATCACGTCTAGCATACTTGTGCATCTCTTTAACTTGCTTCAGCCATGAAATCTCACTCTGATTGCCACAGGTAATGCAAAATAACTTTGGCAGCAGGTACCTTTACTTTAAAAATCTTTTAGTTAACCGCAATGGCAGGGTTCTACAGATCTGCTAGGAACTCGATAAGCAACCAGTTTGCAGACTTGGTAACTTGGTGGGCCAGTAAGAGGGGTCTGTCTTTTAGAAGGACATAAAACTTGTAGAGTCTAACAATAACTCGATGGCATCCACACACTGAGGTGATATACATTTCTTTTATTTCATCAATGGATATACTGCAAGTTCACTAGGTGTTTACATAAAGTGAAAGAATCATCAACTATGGCCTAATTTTGATACATCACACCATTCTCTGACCTATGTAATTGAACACCAGACCCTGGACAAGGCATCAGTCCATCATAGGCCTCATGCGCAAACACCCTTATGAGGGCCATTCATGACTTGGGATATGGGACGACAAGTAATAGTAATCACCATACAATAGACACAGGAAAAACATGCAAACTCCTGACTGAAAAACAGATAACTGATTTCATAAGGTGTGTGCAACCGGCAAAACAAACAAAAATAAAATGCACTTTCGTATTTTCATTGGAAACGGTTAAGACAGGAGGAGTAGTAATTGGGCATTAAAAAGTTGGTACGACTCTGGGAAAACTGCATCGCAAAGGAAGGTGAGAATGTAAAAAAGTGATGTCATTTGTTTTTGAAATTCTTAATAAATAGAGTTTAATACTAGAATTACCAAAGACCTACGAAAAAACTCATAAATCCGTCCCTTTGCACCTCTCCGTCAGCGTCTTTTGTCTTGTAAATGTGCCAATAAGCAGCAAGCTATCACATCCCCCCAAGGGCACACAAAGTTTTCTCAGCTCATGTCTGTTTACCTGCGTGTCAGTTGCTTAGAGTTGTATTGAGTAAATACTACATCGTTATTTGGAACACATGCATTTCATGTGTGTTCCGTGTCTACATCAATCTACATATTCACATCGTTAAAACAGAAACGTTTTCATGTTTTAATGATAACTGACAAAATGTAGACATGAAGTGTATAATGTGTGAAGCCTGAAGTCCAAATATCAAATAAACACATTCACAAAAGGTACAAGTACTCTTTTATTCAAGAATATAACTGCAGAAAAAGAACCTGTGTTGGGGTTTGACATTGAGACATCTTTAATATGACTGCTTTGGTGGTGCAGCGGTAAGAACTGCTGACTGGTAATCAAAAGGTCGCAAGTTCGATCCCGGATGACTCCGTTTTGAGAAGTGAGCTGCTCTAATTCTGACTATTTTAGAATACAAACATACATTTGATTTGAGTCTGTAACATCCACCCATCCATAATCCAACCCTCTATATCCTAACTACAGGGTCACGGGGGTCTGCTTGAGCCAATCCCAGCCAAGACAAGGGCGCAAGACAGGAAACAAACCCTGAACAGGGTGCCAGCCCACCACAGGGCACGCACACACACATACACACCAAGCACACACTAGGGACAATTTAGAATCGCCAATGCACCTAACCTGCATGTCTTTGGATTGTGGGAGGAAACTGGAGTACCCGGAGGAAACCCACGCAGACATGGGGAGAACATGCAAACTGGGTCTCCTAACTGCGAGGCAGCAGCGCTACCCACTTTATTCAGTTTTATTCTCTCAGTTGCTTTGACGCTCCCCCCCGATGTGACACTGCTGTTTTCACATAAAGACGTGCTAAAACAGAGGTGAACTCAGATGATGACAAGGGTTCTACATCAGAGAAAGAATGCACGTTGCACTTTTGCCGTCGCTGTACTTTGTAGATGTACACGGGAAGCTCAGCAGTCTACTTGTGACTTTACGCTGTAGGAAAATGAGTAAATAAATCAATGTACATGGGTAAATAACATTCGATCTGGCTTTTATATACAAAGTACAGCGACGGCAGCTTCCACCTGCAGCTATAGACTCTTCAGTACACGAGCGACTCTCCACGCTAGTGTTTAGATCTGGACTGTGTATGTGCCCAAAAAAAGAAGTCTGACTGCATTCTCATACCATTGCTTGTGAACTAAAGTGTCAGCATGCACTTTTCGTGGCATCACACATGTACTTTTTGAGCATGCCCATGTCAATCAAACACAGGAAGCTCTGCAGTCTACTTGTGACTTTATGCTGTAGGAAGTAAGTAAATAAATAAATATCCATCCATTTTCCAACCCGCTGAATCCGAACACAGGGTCACGGAGGTCTGCTGGAGCCAATCCCAGCCAACACAGGGCACAAGGCAGGAACCAATCCCGGGCAGGGTGCCAACCCACTGCAGGACACACACCCACACAAACACCCACACACCAAGCACACACTTGGGCCAATTTAGAATCGCCAATCCACCTAACCAGCATGTCTTTGGACTGTGGGAGGAAACCAGACCGCCTGGAGGAAACCCACGACAGACACGGGTAGAACATGCAAACTCCACGCAGGGAGGACCCGGGAAACGAACCTAGGTCTCCCAACTGCGAGGCAGCAGCGCTACCCACTGCGCCACTGTGCCGCCCTAACTCAATATAAATAGGTAAATAACATTCGATCTAGCTTTTATATACAAAGTACAGCGATGGCAAAACTGCAATGTGCATTCTTTCTCTGATGTAGAACCCTCGTCATCATCTGAGTTCACTTCTGCTATAGCACGTCTTTATATGAAAACAGCAGTGTCAGATCGGGGGAGTGTGAACATGACTGGGAGAATAAAACTGAATAAAACAAAAAAACAAAGCTAACCTTTACAAGTACCATAAATTTACACTTGCGGTTACAGACTCAAATCAAATGTATGTTTTTATTCTAAAATAGTCAGAATAAGAGCAGCTCACTTCTCAAAACTGAGTCATCTGGGGTCAAACTCGCAACCTTTTGATTACCCATCAGCAGTTCTGATCGTTGTGCCACCAAAGTGGTCGTATTAAAGATGTGTCAATATCGCACCCTAACGAGGGTTCTTTTCTGCAGTTACTGTATATTCTTGAATGAAAGTGTACTTCTTTTGTTATACTTCTACCTTTTGTGAAAGTGTTTATTTCATATTTGGACTTCAGGCTTCATACATTATACGCTTCATGTCTACATTTTGTCAATTATTACTAAAACATGAAAAACGTTTCTGTTTTAACGATGTGTTTACATAGATTGATGTAGACACGGAACACACATGAAATGCATGTGCTCCAAATAACGATATAGTATTTCCTCTATACAATTCTAAGCAACTGACACGCAGGTAAACAGACTTGGGCTGAGAAAACTTTGTGCAGTGGTGGGGGGATGTGATAGCAGGCTGCAAGCTGCTTAGCGACACATTTACAAGACAAAAGACGCTGAAGGAGAGGTGCGAAGGGATTTAAGGTGGGATCGGATTTACGAGTTTTTTTGTAGGCTTTGCTAATTCTAGTGTT
The DNA here is from genome assembly GCF_900747795.2 of Erpetoichthys calabaricus. Classification (NCBI taxonomy): domain Eukaryota; kingdom Metazoa; phylum Chordata; class Cladistia; order Polypteriformes; family Polypteridae; genus Erpetoichthys; species Erpetoichthys calabaricus. Next base: position 189,751,675 of record NC_041401.2, on the reverse strand, counting down.
AAAAAAAAAGTGCAGAAACATTAACGTCCCTTGTATGTTGATTGGGAAATGGTTTTACTTAAATTTTTTCAATGTAGTTGTTCTTCCTTTATTATAAATAATATACATATATGCTTTGTATTCGTTCATTGATTTAGGATTGTTAATTGTCCAGTATACAGAATTTTGGTTAAGTTTCAGCTTACTCTATTTTGTGATGTTATTCCTAGTAAGCACGTTACTTTTTATCTTTTGCGATTTCCACTGCAGTTTTGCTCTATCGCTAAATTTCCTTTTGTGTTCCTGCTCCCTAACAGGGCCGTTCTTAGGCATGGGCGAGCAGGGCAGTCGCCCGGGGCCCCGAGACAAAAGGGGCCCGATCATTTGAGGGTTTTTTTTTTGTTTGTTTGTTTGTTTTTTTAAGATCGACGCAAGCTACGTATCTGTACTACGAAGTTTAATGCTAAGCTTACTGCCCTTTCCCAGGGCAGGGACGCTGCAACAGGGAACTGGGGCTTGGGGCGTTCGCTATGGCCAGGGCCCTGCGCAGGCGGAGCCCTGTTACAACACGCCCCCACAAATGTCAATAAATAGAGTGATCTCATCGGAGGAGACCATTCCGTTCCAGACCACGGTTGCATCGTGAGCGTGGGCGCGGACTTCTTCCCGTGTTTTTCTGTCGCATATAACTCTTTCTTCCCTTTTTTGCCTTGGCATTGGCCTTATCGTACTCCGCTCATAACAGGGTCTTATTCACATTAGCAGTTTCGTACGTACCATATTAATATGAAATGCAGTTATCCATCCGGTGCTGCTAAACGAAAGAAAAAGGCAGACGATGTAGCCTTTACTGAGAGACAAAAAGGAGCTTTGCTGAAATTTCTCGTGGCCGAAAAGGTGCATTCTCCTACTGATTCCTTTCAAAACCGACCAGCAGTAAGCAACGAGCAACAATTCACATCACATTCCTCAAGAAAATGAGCGGCCAGATGATGATGTTCAGCCAGCAGTTGCTGAAAGTGAAAATGACGAGACAATCATTGAAAATGATGTTCGCTGTATTGACTGGAATGATCCAAGCAGGTGGCCCTCATCCCTCACTGATTCAGAGCGAACCTTCTTGGTCAAAAAGGGTCCTTTTAGAGATGTTCTTGCAAAACATGCAGCAAATGAAGAAAGTCGTCATTTTTCTAAGTTTTTAATTGTGACAAAAAAATAAAATGATCTAAAATTTATAAAAATATGCACCACTGCACTGCACATTTTGCACACGCTGGGCTTAGCTACATACCTCCATGCGATGTCCAGTGGAAACAGGTCAAATCTGGCTGAACTGTAGCTAATACTACATGCATTAGGGCCCCCACAGTCTAATTATGCCCAGGGCCCCCAAACGTCCTAAGAAAGGCCCTGTCCCTAATGTCCATCTTTTCTGTTTTCAGTAAAATGGGGTGAAGCGGTTGGTACCCCAACTATTTATATAAGTCTGCTTTCCGGCCATGGTATAAGTTCAGTACTGACAAAGTATGGCAGCACAATCGCTTTCCCTGTAATCCCAGCAAATGCAGCTTAGTCAGCTCTGTAGCAAGCTTGGTATTTCTGGATGTGGAGCTGACAGGTGAGAGAAGAGTGCGCACAGTTCAATCAATGTTTCAGACATAATAAAGGATACTCATCTAAGATAAGTGCCAGCCTTCAGTGCTGACATTAAACCAAGGGCCTGTACTTCTCATACAGTAATGATCCCCCTGACAGTCTCGGGGAAAAGGAGAATAAAGACATGTACAGAAGAATCTTCCTGTAGCTGTGCTCCTAGCGGGGCAATCTTTTTCCCTGCTGCTCCTGTAAAGTCTCTTCTTTTATCCATATCTCTTGAAAACCAAGACAAGATACAGTACTTTTCAAACTACACCTACTGTACCATCAAAGTCAACAAGGTTGCTATGTTGTGCCACAAATTCAGTTCTACAGCACCTTTCATCCAAGGCACAACCTTAGGTGGATTTGCATGCGATACACAAAGAGCTGTCATTAACCACCTCAACCGTGTCTCTCTATTTCATACACCTAACTGTTGTGGCCAAAAGGGGGCCTCTCGTAGACTCCAAACACAAGTGCACAGACAGGTTAAATTTACATCTATTTTTATTATACAACTGTACCTTTCTCAAGGCCTTCCTCCAATACACAAGCATTCACAAGCACAATTCCAATAATGAACTTTTTCCACTCTCCTCCAGGCAAGTCTTGTCCCCAACCCCAACTCTCTGATGAAGGACAAGCAACTGACTTTATGCCATACCTGTGAATAATTATGGTGCCAGACAATAGCACTTCTGGATCAGAAGGAAGCTCCCCAAAGTAGGGAGGATTTTTCTCGACAGTGGCTCCTGGTGACCCCGACAGGACTGCCCGTCTAGATTACAGGTCCCACAATACTCTGTGGGTGTCTATACTGGGTCTGGACCACAGAAGCACTGCAAACCCCCATGTTGGTAGGATAAAGTGTTCCAAATTCATCCGTTTTAGCCTGAATTCCCCAACACGGGATAGGAAGTGCTGGCCTTTCCACGCGGGTTTCTTGTTTCACTGTGTTACATCATCTACAGGGAGATTCACTCAAAAGAAGCCCCGAATATTCTGTAATAACTCTCGCTAGGATGAAGCAATCTGAACAAAAAACGTGCAATGTGCTCCACAGTATATGGAGCTTCGAACAAACCGGGATGCCCCTGCGTCGGAGCAATGAGGTGGGCGCCAGAACAGCCATTGTGATGTTTAACCTCTGTTTGCAACTTCTGGGTGCATACCGCCTGTACCCCTTCAGTCAGTCACTCAACTTCTAATCAGGATGGTGGTGTACAGTATTGAGCAGTGCGTCTTCATGGTGCGAACCTATTGGGTCACTGATTCGTTTAAGCAATGTCGGAATCAACTGGATGATCACGAGTTAACGGAAGGTTACTTCCAGCAAGATGGAGCAACGTGTCACACATCATCCAGGAGCATGGCAGAAATCGAGTTCTTCTTCGGCAACAGGGTCTTTTCAAAGAGGCTTTGTCCACCACGATTACTGGATCTGACACCACCAGACTTCTTCCTTTGGGGTCTGCTCGAAGGAAATGTCTATCGGAACAAGCACTGCAGAAGATTTGAAGGAAAACGTGAAATTGCTGCTATTCCCCCAAGACGCTTGCCTAAACATTCAGGAACATGGAGCGCCATGTCGAAATGTGTCTGCCAGAAAACAGAAACCACTTCCAGCATCGCGTGTAATGCAATCAATTACACATACATCAAGGTACAGAGCGGATTTTTGTGGTTCAGATTGCTTCATCCTAACGTGAGTTACAAAAGAATATTCGGGGCATCTTTCGAGTGAATCTCCCTGTATTATGGCCACCCGGCTAAGGGTAAGGCATCAATCTCTAACCCAGTTGGGACACCGGTCCATCTGTGTCAGCATTCACTCTGTACTGTAAATCAAAACGCATTAGCATTAAATGCACACAATATAACTGTGGGGAAGAATGCAGAGAAGCAGTGTCATGATAATGTTTACATTTTTAAATAGGAAGTCAGACATATTGTTGGGAACCACCAAGACAAGCACTACAAATCCCCCAAAACTCCTCTACTGTCACATGACAGTTAATGTTTATGATCTGCCTAGAGATTATTCGGTCTTTGGGATTAAGGATTGCTGCATTATGGATTGTCTTTTTGTCATTGTTACCTTTTTTGTGATTCTCAAATACATTCCTTTGTTGTTAAAGATTCTTCGCTCGCACTGTCTTTACATGACAAAGTCTTTTATGGTTTCTCTCCCTTGTGAGATGTTTTGGATTCTCTTGCTATGTTGGAACTTTTAAAGCCACGTTTCCATTACTTTGGGCCTCTGTAGGCTGATGCCTGCCTGTAGAAGTTGGGGAGTGGCCATTTAGGGTGAGGGTATTCTTGGATAGGCCAGTAGTGGTCCTGGTCTGCTGTGTGTGGCTTATCCTTGGGACCTCACATTAGGGTTATTTCTAGGATTTCATGGCATCAGAGTCTTAGCTCCCCTTAAAGTTGTGTGGTGGCATTTTTTAATTTTTTAGTGCTTGGATGTTATGGTAATAATGGAATGGTGGAAATAAGAGTTTCTTTTCTTCTCAGATCTGTGGCCATCAGAAATCACAGGGCAGTTTATATTTTGTGTTATTGAGTTATTTTATGGCTTTGTATTGTACAGATTCTTTAAGGGTTTGTGTATCATTTCGATTTATTTTGAGATGATGATATTTTTTTTAATGATGAGAAATATAACCGTGATCACTGCAACAGTTACATCACAGGATGTGACAATACAAGTAAACCATCGGCCCTTTCGGATGAAAGTATTCGCCATGTCGATGTAGGCTTGTGTGTACAATGTTAGTTGGTGTTTGCTGGTTAAACTTGTTCTCCCTGCTTTAAATCTTTCTACCCATACACAATCTTTTCATTGTGTCCTGCGTCCTGAATCTTCACTTCCATACTGAGCCAACATCCTTTGGTAAATTTCAGGCGGGTTTCCTCCCTCTGCCTGAAGAAATCTCACTACGGCGCATCGTTTAACAATGGTGCAATTCCACAGCAGTGGATTCACTTTTGTTTGACCTTGGCATCAACTACAGCACGGACTCCCAACCTTTACTATGCCCTGCACCCCTAGAAAATGTTTTTTTAATGTTTACACCCCTTAGAAAGGTCATCACACATTCAACGATGAAGTCAGACTTCTAATTTTTGACACAAATTGAACCACATACAGTACTGCAGGTGGACAGATTGAACTCAAAAATATAAGCTTTTAACTCAAACTTTTCAAAATTTAAATGTAAATTGAGCAATTTACCTTTATAAATCTCAATTGCCCCTCGTGAAAGAGACACTCAATTGATGATCCAGGGGTTGGGGGCATCCTGCAAAAAGCATCAAGTGTCGCGAGAAAATGACACATGATCAATGATCGAGGGGTTTGGGGAAATGGAGACACTCGTAAACCAACTTTGATCCCCCGATAACAGCTGCACTGCAGTTCAAACACAAATGCACCACACAGTTCAAATTGCTGCGCTTTAGCCAGGACCACCAGCAGGAGAGAATGGTCAAGTGTAAGTAGCAGGTGTTGCATCCAATTCAGTTCCCCTTGTCCCCCCCTAAAGTGTCAATCAAACCTTAAAATCAGGGACATTTCACCACCGATCGTGGCTTGCACAGAAATCAATCAGTAATAGACCTTGACCTTCTCTACGGATCACTGCAAGGTCCAAACTCCATTCTATTAAAAAAATAAAATAAAAAATTTAGTCGCTTTTACGAACGGACCACCCGCAGCAAGGAAACCACAAGAGAGCACATTTCTGCAGCTCATTCACAGGTGACAATTGTGCATGCTGTGCTCGATTCTTTTCAAACACAGAACAGGAGCACAAACTAATAAATGACCTACAAATGACAGCACAGAGCAAAACACCGACTGCACCACGATAAAGTCGGACAATTCAATGCAAATTGCAACACAGCCTTCCTCTTTGTCACCCTCCCTGAAATGGCCTGTCACAACTCCTGAATGAGACAGAGAGCAGAGTGCCGCCCTGTGCATATTCAAACTACCCATAAGCCATCGTGAACATATTGCATTGCATTAGCTTTTATCCACTGTGATTACCACATCATTTTTACCCTCATATATAAACTTTTCTGCTAATTCTACTGTATATCTATTGTAAGAGCCATTTTCCTTGTTCTATAAGATTCATGAATGTTTATTAGATGACAATGCATAAACTATGGGAGGTTCCTATAACCCCCGTAAATAGAATCGTATTGGTATGTTCTTGCCATTTCTAACAGCTTGGAGTAAACGTTATTCTTCAGTTAGTTAGTGACAGCCTTGCCTTGCATAAGGTGTAGAGGCATACGGTTCTTAAACCGTGACCGCACGTGACCATGCCTGGGCACTTGCCTACGTTCCAACCGGCTTACGAGCCTTTTGAATGTGTGAAGTAAATATGTAAGAAAACAGCACTTAATTTATGTGTTGTGCCGTACGTAAAACGTACAGAAGAAGAAGCTAAGAATCTTTAAGTAGAGAAGAAGAAATTATGAACCTTTAAGTATAGAAATAATAAGTCTTTCAAGAAAAGCTAAGTTTATAGAAGATACATTTTTCCCTTTTATTCTACGTGTGTAACTATTTTTTCTTTTATTCTTGTTTGGACTATTTGCTTTTAACTTTCACTAAATAACTTTAAAACGAACTTTTGGACTTTGAGAATTCTTTTGACGTGTGTCTTACCTGTGCCTGATAACACCTTATATTCCAGCAGCTACATCTATGTTACGTGACCTCGCATTGATTTATTTTTTTTTTTAGGACTCATTCATTACACTGGTCTATAAAAAATATTTTTTTGTTTGCTACTGGGAACTTCAGAGCAGCTCTTTATTAAGTTTTTTTACACTGATTTATGAAATTGGAATTAAGCTAGCACGTCAGGTCTTTGAAATACACATCATTGACATTTTGACACTTTGAATATTGTAATACGGCGCTATATAGCACCCGACCCGGCACAGACTTATGCAGAGGCACATGTAAAATAAACAGTCTTTTTATTTTTCTTCAGCTGGAGGGCACATCTTCCCCATAATCCCTCCAGCCACAACACAGTCCCACAAGCACTAATACACCACAAAACAACTCTTTCCTCTCCACCTTGGCACCACCACTCCTCCCAGGCAACCTCATCCTCTTCCTCCCGATTCTGGCTCCTGAGTGGTGGATGCTGGCCCTTTTAAAAGCCCACCCGAAAGTGCTCCAGGTGCTTGATCACCTGCAGCTAATTGCACTTCCAGGTTGGGCTGCAGAGATGTCCAGGTGGGTTCCTGGCTCCATGCAGCACCCCCTGGAGGTCACCCCAGCTCCCCACAGGGTTGTGGAGAACTCCATCTCCCAGGAAACCTTGTGGGAAACTGAGGCACCATCGTCAGCCAGGGAGGCTGCCACCAAGCGTCCTGGGGGAGGTAGTGAGATGTCCATAGCTGCTCCCCCGGAACATATACAGAAGGGGCATCCCGGCCGCCTGTCACAATATCAATATATCAACACGATATCTGGAGTTTGGACTCTGTCCCACCAAAATTGTTTTGATGTGTTTATTCTGAAAACAAACCAGAAGACAATACCAGAGACACGTTAAAGTATATTTATGTCAATTTACCTCAATATAAAAGTGAGGTCAGTGTGCCCAAAAATGATGGAGGCCCTCGCTTTTGCGCTTGTACTGCACATCCGTCTCTCTCTGCAAGAACCAACAGTAGTCACCCATCATGCTCAGAGTGAATTTTTCCCTGATATCAGTTTTCCATCATCTTTATATAGTGATGAAATCTTTCCCCATACTCATCTCTGACATCGCTTAGATTTGGGTGGAAAAAAGTCGAGATGAGAATGTAAAAAATGCGTCTTCAGTGACATTCTGGCTCCCGTAAGCTGATTTTTCTTTCAGCAGGTTCTCCACAAGCTCAGCATTATTCTCTGCTCTGTGACTGTCAAGAAAATTCTGGACAACCCGCACGAATGAGGGGGCTGATTCAGTTTCCTTTTGAACTCCTCGTCAAGCATCAGTTCATGGATTTCAGGGCCAACAAAAACACCTTCCTTAATATTGGCTTCACTTTTCTCGAGACCAAACTCCTTTCTTAAATGCTGAAACGCATCGCCTTTACTGTCCAGTCACCCTAGTTGTCCAAGACCTGGAACATCATAACTAAAAAACGGAATGTGCTGGACGAAAACGGTTTTCAGATTTGGAGTCAGCAAGTGAAGTACAGATGACAGAATCCCAGTAGCAAAATGCTTGTTGACCAGAGTTATTATTCTTGTTTTTCTCTTCTTGTAACCACTTTTTTGACATCTTGTAAAGCATTTTGACAACATTCTATGTATGAAAATGTGCTATAGAAATAAATGTTGTTATTCTTATTGATTTATTGGTACTTATTGTTAGCTCTTACATAAACAAAGCTCATTTGACTGACTGATACCTGCCACTCTGCACATATGTTACCATTTATCAGTTAGTTATAAAGGGAAGACAGGTGGGCATCATCAAATGGCTTTGTAATGGTGTATTCTATGAAATATGCTACATATAATGAAGATTGATTGACTGGTAGATGCCCGCCTGCCTGCACGTGTGATGCTGTCACTGACAGATCTGTCAGCTACTGAGACAGATTGTTAATGTAATGACCTTGAGATGGCGTACACAATGAAAGGCACTATACAAAGCGGTTGACTAATTGACACCTGCCTCCCTGCTCATATGATCCATCACTGATTGAGTAATCAATCACTAGAGAAGGCCAGCGGGCTAAATCAAATGGCCTCTGAGCACACATAAACCAATAAACTCGCGCACTCGCTATTGGATAAGTTGCTGCACCGATTTGATTAAAATGCCTTAATTCCCCCCATTCCTCATCTACCTTTTTCATTATTCCTTTCACACTTTAAAGGAAATTCAAATGTGGAATACGAATGCTGAGACTCCAAGAGGGCAGATCTCCTTCCACAGAGAATTTGTTAACGCTACAGTCATTCCAAGAGTAAAGTTTACAGTGTGAAATCTCATCACTTCAGTCCCCTGCGAGCCCCCTCTTCAAACAAGCAGGGGTTACCAAAGGGGATCTGAGCCTCATTTTGATAGGTTGTGTCCCTGTAACCTGGTAGATTAAAGTCAAAGTCCTGGGCAGTGAAAAGAGTGGAATGTGAGCTGACATTCACATGGATAAATATGCACATTTAAATTTGAGTTACACTCTGTGGTGGTCTTTGTAGACTGACTTGTTTTCACTTATTATACAGTACTTGGAAAAATGGAACATTAAATAATTGTAAAAGGAGTGTTTTTTTTTTTTAAGAACATTACAACAATCTGGATAAGAACAGGCCATTCAGCAAACAAAACTCATGTTTCCTATCCACTATTTCAGCCATGGAATGGCCAAATGGGGGAGGCAGCTTGATGGATGAGGTCTCCAGGACTCTAAAAATATCCAAATCTTATTATGTGATATCATCTACTATTAAATTCTGCTCCGTACTTATAAAATTTTTTTTTTTTTTTTACTTCTAAAAACTTTTTATTTTATACTGTATTGAGGATTTGTTCTGTTCTGTGTAGTGTATTGTATTGTATTGTATTGACCCCCTTCTTTTGACACCCACTGCACGCCCAACCTACCTGGAAAGGGGTCTCTCTTTGAACTGCCTTTCCCAAGGTTTCTTCCATTTTTTCCTACACAGTTTTTTTTTTGGGAGTTTTTCCTTGTCTTCTTAGAGAGTCAAGGCTGGGGGGGCTGTCCAGCCCATTGCGGCACTTCCTGTGTGATTTTAGGCTATACAAAAATAAACTGTATTGTATTGTATTGTACTTAATTCTCCTAAAATAACAAGTCTTGTTTTGAAGACCCCTAAAGTCCTGCTGTCTAACACAATACTTGGTCAACTTGTTCCGGGTATCTGTGGTTCTCTGTGTGAGAAAATCCTCCTAACGTTTTTGCAAAATTTACCAACAAGTTTCCAACTGTGCTCCCCATGCTCTTTTCTGAACTCATTTTAAAGTCACAGTCTGAATACACTGGACAAATTCCATTCATAATTTTAAACATTTCAGTCAGGTCTTCTCTTAAAATACCTTTTGATTAAACTGTAAAAGCTCAGCTCTTTTAATCTTTTCTCATAACTCATCCCCTATAGCCCTGATGACAGCCTAGTCGCTCTTCTCTGGACTTTTTCTAGTGCTACTATGTTGTTTTTTTGTAGCCTGGAGACCTAAACTGCACCCAGTACTCCAGATGAGGCCTCATCAGTGTGTTATAAAGAACCTCCTTGGACTCATACTCCACACATCAGGGTGCAATATAACCCCACATTCTGTTAACCTGTGGTGTAGTGGTGAGGCGGCCTTCTGCTGTTAGGCACCTCAAATCTGGAATAGCTTGCCGATAGAAATTTGCCAGGCTAATATGGTGGAGCACTTTAAAAAACCGCTACAAATCCATTACTTTAACATGGCTTTCTCATACAGTAATCCCTCCTCCATCGCGGTGGTTGCGTTCCAGAACCCCCCGCGAAAGGTGAAAATCCGCGAAGTAGAAACCATATGTTTATATGGTTATTTTTATATTGTCATGCTTGGGTCACAGATTTGCACAGAAACACAGGAGGTTGTAGAGAGACAGGAACGTTATTCAAACACTGCAAACAAAGTTTAAACTGTGCTCCATGACAAGACAAGAGATGACAGTTCCGTCTCACAATTAAAAGAATGCAAACATATCTTCCTCTTCAAAGGAGTGCACTTCAGGAGCACAGAACGTCAGAAAGAGAGAGGAAAGCAAACAAATCAATAGGGCTGTTTGTCTTTTAAGTATGCGAAGCACCGCGGCACAAAGCTGTTGAAGGCGGCAGCTCACACCCCCTCCGTCAGGAGCAGAGAAAGAGAGAGAAAGAGACAGAGAAAAACAAACAATCAAAAATCAATACGTGCCCTTCGAGCTTTTAAGTATGCGAAGCACCGTGAAGCATGTCGCTTCAGGAAGCAGCAGCACAGAAGGGAGCAACATGAAGATAATCTTTCAGCATTTTTAGATGAGCGTCCGTATCATCTAGGTGTGCGAACAGCCCCCCTGCTCAATCCCCCTACATCAGGATCAGAGAATGTCAGCTCGAGAGACAGAGAAAAGTACTTTGGGTAGCTTCTCAGCCATCTGCCAATAGCGTCCCTTGTATGAAATCAACTGGGCAAACCAACTGAGGAAGCATGTACCAGAAATTAAAAGACCCATTGTCCGCAGAAATCCGCGAACCAGCAAAAAATCTGCGATATATATTTAAATATGCTTACATATAAAATCCGCGATAGAGTGAAGCCGCGAAAGGCGAAGCGCGATATAGCGAGGGATTACTGTAGTTCATTTCAGTATAACCCTGATATTCTGAATATGCTTTGAATTATCATTTTTATCATATCTCCACAATCCGTACTAACCCTTACTTTTGCTACCATGCAGTCCTTACATTAATGGATGGAAGGCCAGATGTCCACATGACCATCATCATCTAATTCTTTCACGTGAAGCCTGAAGACCATGAGGACTGATTGAGATCGTTTATGTTAGGTAGAATGCCCAGTAGTGGGCTGGGTGGTCTCATGGCCTTGGAACTCCTGCAGATTTTTTTTCCTGCCCTCTTTTTTTTTTTTCTGTCCTCCTGGCCATGGCACCTTACTTTATTCTTTGTTACTTAGTATTGCCTAATCTTATTTTTATATTTTCCTTTTTTCTTTCTTCATCTTGTTAAGCACTTTGGGCTACATCATTTGTATGAAAACATGCCATAGAAATAAAAGTTGTTGTTGTAGCCTTCTTCATGGCTTCTGAACACTGTCTGGCAGTTGATAGTGTTGAGTCCACTAGGACTCCTAAATCCTTCTCCTAAGGTGGACTCTCGATTTTCAGACCGCCCATTGTGTATTCAAACCCCACATTTTTACTTCCTATGTGTAATTCTTTACATTTATCTGACACAAAATCTGCCCAAGCCTGTCTGCTGTTCAAGTCCTTCTGTAATGATATAATGGATTCCAAATTAACCCTAACCCTGCTAATCCACCTAGCTTGGTATCATCTGCAAACTTAACCAGCTTGTTACTTAAAATTCCTATCCAAATCATTTATATTTATTAAAAATAGCAGCGGCCATATCACTGACCCCTTTGGAACACAACTTTTAATATCAGACAGCTCTGATGAGGTTACTCACCCCATCACCCTCAGCTTCCTGTGTCTGAGCCAATTCTGCACCCGTCTACAACCATCACCCTGAACTTCCACTTCTTGTGTGGATTATTTGCCTTTAACTTTCACTAAATAATTTTAGAACCAACTTTTGGACTGAGAGATTTCTTTCGACATGCATTTTACCCATGCTTGATCTCGCCTTATGCTTCGGTGGCTACAGTTTTATTTTCGTTTGTTTTGCCTTTTGCACGTATCTCTGGGTTTATGTAGTCATTTTGTTAGAACCTCCAACATCAAAAATGTTATGTTCTAAGTTTAATGTTAGTTTCTGCATATAATGCTGCATTACAAAACTGGAAGTTTTTATTGTCTTGCTACTACACCATGGTTGTGTGGGTGCCACTATTTTGAGACAATGACTTTCAGCTGTGTCCTCCCTGACAAATAAAATGGAACACACTAATGAACACAATATCTAAAAGAAAACGCGTGCAAAATACAGACTAACGAAAGTTTTTCTGTCCACACTGTATGTGTGTATATACAATTAGGAACACAGAAACAGGTAATACTTGGATTAGCCCAATTCTCAAACGCTGGACTTGTGTGTCCACTCTGGAGGACACATTGATGCAGAAAACAAGAGCTGCTGGGTTCTTTTTAAAACGTGTGGTGCTCGCTCCCTCTGAGTGGCTCATTATTTTAATTCCATTCATTCAAATTTCTGTAGGGCCTTGATTGCATGAATTAGAAATATAAGAGTTTTGACACAATAAGCTGTTGTACAGAGTTTTATAATTCCAATCTTTACCCTAAATGTATTATAATTAAGCATGTGTAATTCTGTTAAAATTATTTTCAAAATGTTTTAGAATTTTTTTTTTGGACTGAATGATAATTTGTATACTAGTGTAGTGAGCCCACGCTGCTCATTAAGAATGGGTCCCTAGTCTCCCTGTTCAAGTAAAACAAACGCAAAAAAAAAAAAAAAGGAAGACATGAGGCCATGACTCCCTTGATGGCAAGGGAGTACAGTACATTAACATCTGAGCACCACGATAGTCCAATAGTACCAGGAGTTAAGACCACCCTAGAGTGGAGGCTGGCCCATCACAGGCCACACAGACGCTCGCTGATTCAGGACAATTAACCTAACATGCACATTTTTGGGGAATCCTGGTATTTCTCTGAGAAACCCCATATGGATACTGGGAGACTTTAAAAGTCACAAAGATGGTGGTCAATAGATGTCAGCACCTAAATATATGTTGTACTGGGGCGCCCTCGCCTATTCTCTATGTACACCACCTTGCAAGGCCCAATCATCCACTCCCACCAATTCTGATATAAGGACCATGCCGATGACACACAGCTGTACCTGTTGTGCACTCCAGATGACCACCCAGTCTCAAATAGAGTCTAAGCATTTCACACTGATGTCTCAACTCAAATGAAGGAGCACCATCTCCAGCTCAAACTGGCAAAGATGGAGCTCTTTGTTATCCCAGCCAGTTGGTTGGGATTTCCCCCCATCAAGTGTGCATTTTGGGGATTTATGTGCTTGGGAACACTTTAGCTCATAACACTGTGGTTCTCTGCGTGAAGAAAAAGTTTCTAACATTTGTGTGAAATCGGACCTTAACGACTTTCCAACCGTGTCTCCATGTTCGTCATGAACAATTCATTTTGAAGCAGCAGTGTGGATACACTATTTCTCTTCATAATTTTAAAATGCTTCCATTGTGTCACCTCTTAATCTTCATTTGCTTAAACTGAATAGATTGAGCTCCTTTGGTCTCTCCTCAAGCCTCTCACTCTTGGAATCAGCCTAGTCACTCTTCTCTGGACTTTTCCTACAGCTGCTATGTCCCTTTATTTTAATATGGAGGGACCAAAACTGTACACAGTACTCATGGTGAGGGCCCACTCATGATTATATAAAACTTAAACATTACCTCCCTTAGCTTGTACTCCACACTTCATGGGCACTGCACTACCTAACATCCTATTATTCTTCATGATCGCTTCAGTACACTGTCTGGATGTGGATAGCTAATGAGTCCACGACAACACCCATGTCCTTCCGAGTTTCAGATCACCCATTGTGCATTCAAAAGAATCGTCATGCTAGGAACAATTTCACTGTAATCTGTGTGTGTGACAATAATGACCGTATCTGCTAGCACAGAACCCTGATTATTCCATGGCCTGCATAGCTCACGAATGGAGGCCTCCATTTAGCTCATGCCACAAAGCGCTCCTCTCTGAGCCAAACGTGGTTTCACAGCTCACCAAGATGCTTCATGGTACGGGTCCACAGCAATTCAAGTGCTTAATTCAAGAGTGCACTGCGGATGGGTGGAGTGTAGTGGCGACACTGTGTGGAAAAGATGGGGTTTTGGAGACAATGGAGAAAGAGGGAGAGATCAGTAGACATCATCAGGGAAGCGTACTGCTCCCAGTGGTTAGGGACAATCTCGGCGTGGCTGACGGATGGAGACAGAAAATGTGGGCTTGCCGTTCATCACAGTGCTTTGAAATGTATAAACAAAAATCCTAAGGGTACGAAACAGTAGAACATGCAAACACGGTCAACTCTGGTGACACAATGAGAATGGCCAAGGGGTGAGTGAGTCACATCCACATTCCCACAATCATCAGCTCCTTGACTGCTTGTTTGATACAGTCGAGGTTAACTGAATAGTATTTACAGGCTCAGTTCAGAATTCATGGCAAAGACTTAATGAATTAAAAGAAAAGTAGCGTATTACACTTACAGGTTTGTCTCGGATAATGCGGAACCTCGGTAAAACTGTAACAGCCGACCCCTTACCCAGCCGGCAACTACACTTCCAAGACCTGTGGCCTGGATAAATTACTGATATTGAATCTTATATATCAAGCTGTACCTCTAACAAATGAAATTTTCCCCTCAATCGATGGTTTACACAAGCACGCAAAAACAGGTATGTCAAATAAGTGAATATATTAACTGGAAAACAAAACACTACTACACATTCCTAACGTAGAAAAAATATATATGTATATCCCTCCACCAAAGCAGTAACGTGACAACACCATATATAAATATATACACACCCAATAACAAACCCTCCCTTGCCCCTGTATCATATAACAAACAACAACGAATAACAACAATGAATAAAATACGGGGGCGGCACGGTGGCACAGTGGTAGCGCTGCTGCCTCGCAGTTAGGAGACCCAGGTTCGCTTCCCGGGTCCTCCCTGCGTGGAGTTTGCATGTTCTCCCCGTGTCTGCGTGGGTTTCCTCCGGGCGCTCCGGTTTCCTCCCACAGTCCAAAGACATGCAGGTTAGGTGGATTGGCGATTCAAAAATTGGCCCTAGTGTGTGCTTGGTGTGTGGGTGTGTTTGTGTGTGTCCTGCGGTGGGTTGGCACCCTGCCCGGGATTGGTTCCTGCCTTGTGCCCTGTGTTGGCTGGGATTGGCTCCAGCAGACCCCCGTGACCCTGTGTTTGGATTCAGCGGGTTGGAAAATGGATGGATGGATGGAATAAAATACGGAATGAATGATCGTGAACTTGAGTCCGAGGGTACAACTGTCCTGAATGCGGATGACTGGTCAACAGATAAGAGATGCGTTTGTATTTCCCAGAATAAATGAAGCAACTTAACTGTGAATCCTTGGCTTGTGGTGGATGATGTAATCCGACCCCGGGGTCTCTGGTGATGAGGGAACTGAAGTCAGTCTGGCGGAATGAAAAACAAACTGGTTGCAAAGGAGCGATGTGGTAAACAGCAGGTAAGTTGATGCGTTGTGGTGAAATGTGATCTCCGTCTATCTCCTCTCCTCCTTGTCTGTTCCCTCCTGATTGCTTATATAGTCGTGAGCTGGTTGTAATTGATTATTATACACAGGTGCCTTCCATTATTAAGGGGCTGCGGTCTCTTTCCATCATCCGTCCCCCCTGAATTTATGGGGACGACATTCACTGACGCACACATAAGCAGCAAACGGGACGATGGAAACAAAACGCACTCAGTACTAACATTGGACAACACATTTACTATGTAGCCCCGCTACAAAACAGTGAGTGGATAGCTGGGGTTCTAATGTATGTAAAATCAGTGTGTGTGTGTGTGTATATATATATATGTCTGCTCTATCCAAGCAATCTGACTGGTCAGTCTGGCTTTGGTTTAGTCAATTCACTTTGGTTGCTCAATTAAACACAACTGAGACAAGAAGCACTGGCTAGAGAGACCGACACTCACAAGAAAACTGACGAAAAGACGATGATGGAACGCAGAGAGTCGCCTTCAAAGACGAGAAGAATTCACAAAAATGCAAATGATGTTTTCACTGTGGGTAACTGGGTCCCCTCAATCACTGGTACAAGTCAAGAAGTGGACAAGGGGTGAGCAAGGAAAATGTCAAAGAGTCTGAGAAGCTGACTTTATGGGAACTGGCTCGAGAGAAGAATCGCAGAGCTAGAGAGGTTGACACTCACAAGGATCTGGAAGAAAGACATAGAAGGAACACCGAGAATCAGCCTCAAATATGTAAAGTACAGTAATCGCAAGAATGCAAATGATGTGTTCACGGCAGGTAATTGGGGCCCGACAAGGACTGCTGCACATCAAGAAGTGGACAGGAGGTGAGCAAGGAGAGGGCAGGTGAGGTGGAGACAAACGAGAACATTGAAGAAAGGTGTAGGATGAACACTGAGGGTACATGTAAGTCAAGAGATATGAAATGTTTTTAAATTTAACCCATGACCTGTCTTAGAGGGGTAACAGAGCTAATCTATAAACCAATAACAAAATACAAAAAAAAAAAAAAGAATACATAAACCCATAAAAGAGCAATTGGAAATGTGTACACTCTCATTCAGTTCATTATATCATTCACCATTCACATAATTAAGAAATTAGCAGGGGTCAGAAAGGTGAACTTTATAATCCTTTTCCGATACCGGATTGAGCAGCACTCTCTATAAGCAACACAACATGGGATCGAACAACTAGGAAAAAATGAATACAAAACAAGGGGACAGTTCCAATTAACACAACATTTGTTTCATAATGTGAAAACGCCACATTCTTCCTTCTTTATGTTTGAAGTTGAAACAATGAGTGCAAAGGGGAGCTGGTATTATACAGCAGCTCTCTCAATTGAGAAAAGAAAATTTTCTAGAGCATAAAGAGTTGACAAAACTGTAAGATGTGGGCGCTGTCAGAGCTGCTAGATTTAACACAGCAGGCTATCAAAGTCAATTGCACAACAAGAGAATGGAAGTGAAATATAAATATATAAAAAAAAAAAACACATCTTCTCTGCTGCACAAATTCTTTACAGACAGAAGAACAACATAAAGATGTTAAGACTGGCATTGTGGCCTAACAGTTAAAGTCGGGAGCTACACAACACAAAGTCATTGGTTCAGAGCCAGGCACTCGACCAGCCCTCTGATATCCATTATCAGAATGTGATGGCAAACTGATGAAGAACCCAGCCACAGGGCATACACAAACCAGTGTGTTTCTTCGTGCCAGTCCCAAGCCTGGATAAATGGGGAGGGTTATTTCAGGAAGGGTATCCGGTGTAAAATTTTGCCAAATCAATATGTGGACAACAATACAAATTTCCATACCAGATCGGTCGAGCCCTGGGTTAACAACGACCGCCACCAATACTGTTAGCCAACAGGGTGCTGGTGGAAATTGGGCTACTGTTGGCCGAACAAGAAGGGGTGTTAACAGAGCAAGACGCAGAGGACAGAAAGACAGGGAAGAAGATGATCCGCTATGGCAACCTCTAACGGGAGCAGCCAAAAGAAGAAGATGGCAAACTGATAAATGCTAAAGCCTCACAGTAATGGACTGATCACCCTCTGTGTGGAATTTGCACCTTCTTATTGTGCCCGTGTGGGGTTTTCCTGCAAAACTACAATTGTCCTGCTACATTTAATTTTCATGGCTTTAAAATGATTGTGTTTGTTATGCATTTTGAGTGTAACTATAGTCAAGTGTATACAGAGGGGGAAATTATTTGATCCCCTGCTGAATTTGTAAGTGTGCTACCTTACAGAGAAATAGATAGTCATTTTCTATTTCTTCCATTTCCTAATAATCGCACCAACAGTTGTCACCTTCTCACCAAGCTTCTTGAGGATGGTCTTGTAGCCCATGCCAGCCTTGTGCAAGTCTTGTCCCTGACATCCTTTGGACGTCTCTTTGGTGTTGGCCGTGGTGGTGGAGAGGTTGGAATGGAAGAAGTTGATTCTGTGGACAGGTGGGCTTTATACACATAACGAGTTGAGATCAGAAGTATCTGGAATTGATTGATTGTAATTTGTGTGCCACTTGGGCACACAGCCAATCTGTAGGAGCCAGAATTCTAGCTGGGTTGTAGGGGATCAAACACTTATTTCATTCAATGACATGCAAATGAATGTATAACTTTTATGTGATGTGTTTTTCTGGATTTTTGCTTGATATTCTGTCTCTCTCCACTAAAATGAAACTACCATAAAATTTGAGACTCTTCATTTCTTTGTATGCGAACACACTTGCAAATTCAGCAGGGGATCAAATACTTATTTCCCCCACTGTATACGCTGTATCCTACCCATCTATTGTGGACGAGGGAAGACACTGGAAGAGTCCAAACAATTGTTGGGGTACCAACCGGGCTGCCCAGTTTAATCTGATGACACGAATAATAAGCTAAACAAGCGTACAATGGCCCTCAAAGGACATAAACAAATAGGCATTCTTTACCTTAGGTTGGCTTCTCAAAATAATGCTGCTCAGTAGAGCGGGTCAATCTGGTGGGGGCTCTGTCCTGCAGCCCAGCACAGTTACAAATGAGATGCCTCCATCCGGGGACACCTAGTTTTTATAGGACTCTGACTGGAAAGGACAGGGTCAATTACTGTCATTGGGCATCTTCCCTATGATGCCAATGAGAAAATAGACAATACTGTTAGTGACAATGCCTCCTCTTGTCCCAGAATGGTGGTAAATACCTCTGATAAGCCTGGAAGGTAATCCTCCAGCGAGCATACAGGACACTATATATCTATTATTGTGCCTTTCCTATCTACAGTATCTATGACAAATTACCTTCTCTATCTATAGAATTATATAGTGCCTCCTCTACCTATCTATGTATCTATCTAACCATCAATCCATCCACATGTTCCTTCATTGTTCAAATCACCGAAATTTTCTAGCTAATGAAACTTTTCAATAGTATATAACACAGACATGATTTTGCACTGATGAAGAGAGAGACAAGACTTTTAGTAACAGCACCCCCACCCCGTTGTCCCATACCTTTGATGAGCACAAAAGGTGATCTTTTGGCGCACATGCATGATACTATATATCTATTACAGTGCCTTTCCTATCTCTGTAGATATCAATCATAAAAGCCATCTCTCTCTATCTATAGCTATAAAGTGCTTCTTCTATTTAACTACCCACTCATACATCCATCCATACATCTACATGTTCATTCATTGTTCAAATCACTGAAATTCTGTACATATTTCTAATTAATGAAACTTTTCAATAATATATAACACAGACAGACATGATTTTGGCACTGATGAAGAAAGAGACCAGACTTTTAGTAACAGCGCCCCCTGTTGTCCCATACCTTTGTAGAGCCTAGGTGGTGATCCGCTGGTGCACAATTTATAATGCACTAATTATATATTGTGGAAAGCATAACCCCGAACACAGACAGACAGACACCAGAATGTCCAAAACACACTTCTTTATTTCTATACAGCACCACAATGCCTTCTTCTAACAACTCTCTTCCTTTCTTCCATTCTCTCTTCTTCTGACCTCCACTCCCTTCCTCACAAGCTCCATCTCCTTCCTCCCAACTCCAGCTCGTCTACTTGAGGGAGGCAGCCCCTTTTATACTGACCTGGATGGGCTCCAGGTGCCCCCCTGACGCCACTTCCTGGTGTGGCGGAAGTGTGAAAAGAGGACCTGGAAGCACTCCGGGTGCCTCTGGAATTTCTTCTAACGCCACTTCCTGGTGTGGTGGAAGTGCTACCATCCAGGATTTCATAACCATCTGGGCGCCCCCTGGCGGTGGCCACGTCCCCCGGTAGGGATGAGCATCCCAGCTCCGGTCCAGTGGCCCACAAGCAGACCCGAGCGGCTGCCCTCTCGTGGCCCAGGGGAGGTATCGTCCATCTCAGGGACCATCCAGGCGTCCTGGCTGGGTAGGGTCCCCAGCCATCTGGGACAATATAAATGCCTCTTCCATCTATTCATCCATCCACATGTTCATATCAGTGAAATTCTGGGTAATGACAGTACATTTTAATTTTTTTTTAACCAGTGAGACCTTTCAACAACACATAATAAATAGAGACATGATTTTGCACTAATGAAGAAATAGACAATATCACTGGCTACAGCAACCCCTATTGTCACAAAGTGGTATTCCATACCTCTGATGAGCCCAGAAGGTGATCCTCCGATGCACATGCGTGACACGGTATATCTACAGTATAAGAGTGTCTTTACTATCTAACATGAAATGCCTACTCTGTCTATCTTTAGAATTATATAGTGCCTCTTCTATCTATCTATCTAAATGCTCATTGATTGTTCAAATCACTGAAAGTCTGGGTAATAAGAGCACATCTTGATATGTGTCTAACTAAACAGACTTTTCAATAATATAAATCCATAGAGACATAACTTTGCACTGATGAAGTTCAAAATCTGAATATGCGTTAGCTTCTTCATTTTTACACTATCCACGGTACCAGTCGAGGACAGTTAATGGAATAATTAGAAAATGTTTGGTATCTCTTGCTATATGTGTACCTTCAGTGCTTTCCCTCTGTATTCACGTGTGTCTGACTGTCTCTTAAACGGAGCTCCTCCTCACGTGTATGTTCCCATAAAGTCAGCTTTTTAGACTCCATCATAATTTTCCAGACGCCTTTCTCCCCTCTTGTCTCTTAGCAGGTGCCTTTACTCCCCATGTGTCTCTCACTCGCCCTTCCTCTTTTGTCGCGTCACCAAAGCCATCCTGACCAATCAAATTGCTCAGAGAGAATGAACACACAGACCTCCGTGTTTAATTACATATTAGATTATTCTATAAAGGCTGTTCACAAAAGTTAAAAGGAGTAGGTACCAACATTTTAAAAATACACATAGTGTCAAAAGTGTGAACTATAAGGGAACAACTGAAACAGTAGACTCCAACCCCAGTAGCTGTACATGACTGATGGTTTTATCCTTAAAGATACAGAAGCCCCGCCTCCACTAAAAACTGAATAATAAAGGCAGCTCAGGCCACACCCACCTGTGCACATTTGACAACTACAAGAGACTGAAGGGGGAGGCATTTTGGTAGCAACAGCGTGCAGTCAGTCACTGTACCGTAGTCAGAAAACGTCTCCATTGGTATTAAGTTTATACCTGTAAATAAATTTGAGACACTGTGCTTCGCCGAGCTCTTTCCTGCTTGTTGTTTCTGTATCTTTCCATACAAGAACCAGTGAATTTGTTTCAAAAATCAATATGACTTTCCATTGTTGACAATGCATGGTGCTGTGAAGAATAATCAGATATTCTGAGACTTAATCATTTCTGTAATGTCATCTCTGACATGTAAGGAGACCATTATTACTAAAGGAAAAAATTGCACCTCGGCGTTCTGATGTTCTATGCAGCTTTGAAAACATTGTTTATGATTATTCCTTAATAAGGCCTGTGAGAGTAGGAGGCTGCATAAAGGAAAGAAAGAAAAAAAAAAAGAAAAAAACAGCTCGATGTTCCAAGGCTAAATGAGCTCCTCGTCGGAGTGTCTCAGGTGGGACTGAGATGAAAGGTTGAGGTGCCCTACCACCCTTGTCGAGAAGTCTTTCACACATCTCCTGCTTTCAAAGCCTTCTTAATCTATTTTTAGGGGAAAGGGAGGGTAAATCCTGTATAACACAAAAATGAGAGCCTTTAAGCCGTACAAACCTCATTTCTACTGTAATTATTCATTCAGGGGAATGCTCATTAAAAATGATACCTGGCCGTCAAGCAGGTCCACCACATTACAATTAGTTATAGATAGATAGATAGATAGATAGATAGATAGATAGATAGATAGATAGATAGATAGATAGATAGATAGATAGATAGATAGATAGATAGATAGATAGATAGATAGCAGTGGTATAGCTAGGGGGGGGCAAGGGGGGACATCTGTCCCCGGGCGCAGCATCCAGGGGGCACAAAATTAGATAGATAGATAGATAGATAGATAGATAGATAGATAGATAGATAGATAGATAGATAGATAGATAGATAGATAGATAGATAGATAGATAGATAGATAGATAGGATAACTTTATTAATCCCAAGGGGAAATTCACATACTCCAGCAGCAGCGTACTGATACAAAAAAACTATTAAAGAGTAATAAAAATGTAGGTAAAAACAGACAATAACTTTGAAGAATGTTAACGTTTACCCCACCGGGTGGAATTGAGGAGTCGCATAGTGTGATGGAGGAACAATCTCCTCAGTCTGTCAGTGGAGCAGGATGGTGACAGCAGTCTGTCACTGAAGCTGCTCCTCTGTCTGGAGATGATCCTGTTCAGTGTATTCTCCATGACTGACAGGAGTCTGCTCAGCGCCCGTCACTCTGCCACGGATGTCAAACTGTTGTTATTGGATTGTTCACAGATCATAAGCCCAGAGGTCCATATGATGCAATCTAGTAACACTTTAATGTATGGAAATATGCAAGGAGCACCACAGCTGGAATTCGTGGTGCTCTGTTCTGTAAGTGTGCTTTCTCTTTGGAAGTCTAAAATAGTTCAAAGATCAACTGCCAGGGAAATGGCACGTCAGCATGTAAAAGGCAAGATGTGAAGGCACTGGAAGACGACCCACATCACTCACGGCACTGTGCTGCTAGCCCCGCCCCTTCTGGAGCCCACCATATTGAAGTCGACACAGCAACCTAAAGCCAATGATGGATGGATTAAAAGCCAGAAGTCTGTATAACCATCAGCATCAAGTGACTCCGTGAGAACCCTAACTACAAAGAGGACTATTTCATTTATGTTAGGTAGAATGCCCAAAGGGGACTGGGCGGTCTCGTGGCCTGGAACCCCTACAGATTTTATTATTTTCTCCAGCTTTCTGGAGTTTTTTTTTGTTTTTTCTGTCCACCCTGGCCATCGGACCTTACTCCTTATTATGTTAACTAAGGTTGTCTTATTTTAATTTCTTTTTTGTCTTTTATTCTTCTTTTCTTCATTATGTAAAGCACTTTGAGCTACTTTTTGTATGAAAATGTGCTATATAAATAAATGTTGTTGTTGTTGTTGTTGTTGTTGATTGTTCATTGCTCGACCGGATTCCTGGGCCTGTCAAGGACTGCTGCAAGTCAAGAAGTGGACAGGAAGTGAGCACAGGCAAGGCAAGTATGGTTGAGACAAATGAGAACATCGAAGAAAGGTGTAGGACGAACACTGAGGGTTCATATAAGTCAAGAGATATGAAATGTTTTTAAATTTATCCTATGACCTCTCCTATAGGGGTAACAGAGCTAATCTATAAACCCATTACAAAATATATATATAAAAAAAATACATACTGTAAACCCATAAAAGAGCAATTGGAAATTTGTACTGTCTCATTCACTTCATTACTTCACTCATCATTCACATAATTAAGAAATTAGCAGGTGGTCAGAAAGGTGAACTTTATAATCCTTTTCCGATACCAGATTGAGCAGCACTCTCTATAAGCAACACAAGGTGGGATCGAAAAACTAGTAAAAAATGAATGCAAAACAAGGGGACAGTTCCAATTAACACAATATTTGTTTCATAATGTGAAAACACCGCTTTCTTCCTTCTTTACGTTTGAAGTTAAAATGATGAGAGCAAAGGGGAGCTTTGGAAGAGGACAGACCTCTCTCCAATGGAGGAACAGACTTTATGCAAACTGCCGCTTGAACGCGATGGAGAACATCACTTTCATCATTTATTCTTTAATTTTCTATCTGTATATTAAACGGGGTGCACCCTGGCACCTGAACTCGTGCTTTGCATTTTACAGTATTGTGACCACCAGGGGGTGCTAGTGCTAGAACAGCAGACATAACCAACTGGAAATACCCAGGTTAAAATAAAGGTTATTTTATTTTATACTAGTTGATTACCCAGTGGCTTCACTCATTGAGTGCAAGGGAAAAAAATAAAATGTAGTCTAAAAGTTATTAAACAGTAAAACATTAACATTTAAGAAGTAAAGATATATTGAGCACTACTGGAGTGGTTTGGGGTAAACTACATTTTAAAGGCGCTATAACACAACAGGTAAGTAGTACTAACAGCAGCTAAAATGTATCTGGATCATCTCTCGGTAGTAGATCCCTTGTGAAAGGCGCTACACGACCGCTGTGGTATAGAAATTACATTTTCTATGTGATCTTCCAAATTTCTGCCTGACAACCTTGCACTACGTGCCTGTGATTTACTTCTTAAAATAATTCATCACAAAAGGAACCTTGAATGTTGCGGGGTTTTAGTGACCCGAACTCACCTTAAGGGACAGTAAGTAGTCGTGCAGGGTAATTTACAAACAGAGTCCTGCTTCGATGGCGCCGATTACACTCATTCGCAAAGATTTCTACTCTCCCAGGAGCCGACGGGGCAGCACTTGAGGTGTCACAAACAGTGCGAGAAGAGAGGACGCTGCCCGAAACTGCAAAGCACTCGACCCCACGGAGCAGCCGACATTCCACGCCTCCCAGCGTCCACTTTGTTCTCACACACATTGTTTACAGCTCGCCGCAGTTAAAAAGTAGAAAGACGCAAAGTTTTTTTCCTCATCTCTTCTACTGTCAAGTACTGCCAACTAAAAAAAAGTTACAACGTGGCAGTTTCAGCGACAGTCACGTGGACGAATAAATAAAACTTCTCTGTCAGAACGCGCCTGGCGCCGGACAGCTCAGAGCTGTAGTCCAGAGATGAGGGCTGGGAGATGGCGACGGGGGGTGGACTTCTATGGGATAGATCGGCGTGTTTGTGTTTACTTCTTTTCAATATCAGTAAAACAACTCTCACACAAATAATAACAATTCGTAAAGA
This sequence comes from Erpetoichthys calabaricus, assembly GCF_900747795.2. NCBI lineage: Eukaryota > Metazoa > Chordata > Cladistia > Polypteriformes > Polypteridae > Erpetoichthys > Erpetoichthys calabaricus. The sequence continues at coordinate 189,726,735 of NC_041401.2, read as the reverse complement.
CGATATAAAAATGGCGTCCACAAACGATCTGATTAGTTCCTGTATTATAATATGTTCTGTAGTCATACGTAATTTCCATATCGCATGGTCATACGTAATTTCCGTTTCATACGTAATTTCCATATCGTGTGGTCATACGTAATTTCCGTTTCAAACACGAAAAGAATTATATATATATAGATTAGTACCTTAACAGGAACTTTCACTCCAGCACAATATGACAGAATGCTTTTCCATCTTCCTCCACACCTCCTCAGCGAGCGTTGTCCTCTTTCTCCCAACTCCAACTCTTTAAGAGTATGGCGATACGCTTCCTTTTATATTAGATCCAGGAGTATTCCCAGCACCATGGCATTCCGTAGTGGAAGCACTTCTGAGTTATGCAAAACCCTCAGAAACAGGGAGGTCATCCTTCAACAGTGCCCTCTGGTGGTACCCAAGGATCCCAACAGGGCTGCACTTCCAAACCACTGAGTCCCATGCAACCCTTATGGGTGTCCAAACAGGGACCAGGTCAAAAAGAAGCACTGCCACCTCTTCTACTGGGGGAATGAAATGTCCTGGCTACCTCCAGTCTATCCATGTTTTCTTGTGTAAACATGACTAAATAAAGAAACCTAAACCTAAACCTATCCATCATACTTTCACCCCTCCTGGAATAACTTGATACACTCCAGCACTTTGTGGTTTAATAATTATCCTTTAGTAGGTTTTCCTACAGAAACCCTGTTACGGCTTTGACTTTCTCTAGTTTAACATCAAGTTTAATTGTCTTCTCAGCATTCCACCTGAGGCCAATCGGAGGACCTCACTAAACCATCTAATCAGTAGTAGTGACTATAGGTGTGTACAAAGCGCAGGAATTTAACCAGAGAAAGCTTATGATACACACTTCCTGGGAACTCCTTGCTTGTGAGGAACAACTGCAAGGCCTGGTGTCCATCTTGAACAAGCTTCAGTAGCTTACTTGTGTGTGTTGGCACCAGATTGATGCACAGAGATCCACTAATTGTAGCATGCATACAGCCCTGAACATTTTGCAGTTCTGGTCACCATGCTACAAGAAAGACATGGCAGTACTTGAAGCAGTGGAGAGGAGTGCAACCATGGGCATCCTAAAAGCTAAGGACATGTCCTACTGTGATTGATTTGGAGGATTAAACCTGTTTAGTCTGGAGCAGAGAAGACTGTTGGGACACAATCCACATATTTAATATCCTCAAAGGCACTAATAAAGTGATCCAGCAACATTCTTTCAGCTTAAGGGTGGATTACACACTCAAGGACTCGGTGGAAATTAAATTAAGACTGAAGCTAGGAAGCACTTCTTTATGCAAAGAGTTGTAGGAATAAGAAACAAACTACCAAAACATGCAGTAGAACCAGAAACTTAAAACAACCTTTAAGAAGTATCGGGGGGAAATCCTGGGACAGCTTAGCAATTTGCTAAATAAACGAGCTTGATGGACCGAATGGTCTCCTGTCATTTGTCAAATTTCTTATGTTTTCATGTTCAAAGGACATCACAAACCTGTTATTGTTCAATCACACGTGTCACTGCTGCCTCTCAGCAGTGTCACCAAAATGGGTTACACTTTTATCGAAGCAGATGAGTGAATTTGTGGGAACGGAATCCAGGGACAGCAAGGATTTACTGCATGTTCCAAATTAGAATGTCAGGTTCAGTAGTTTGCTTGTGGGTCACATAGTGAGTAGGCGGTGGGAGAGAGGCAGAAATCTGTCAATTTTAAGAGCTAAACTTAAAAGAAGCGGTGAGGCGGCCTTCTGCTGTTATGCACCTAAAATCTGGAATAGCTGATAAAAATTCGCCAAGCTAATACGGTGGAGCACATTAAAAAAACTGCTAAAAACCCCATTATTTTAACATGTCTTTCTCATAGCTTCATTTAAGTGTAATCCTGATATTCTGGATATGCATTTAAATTATTTTATTCCATGGCTCCCCAATCCGTACTAACCCCTACTATCTATGGTGTTCTTTTTCCGGTTTTCTGAGGTGGTGATCTGCGCCACCACCACCATCTGATCAAAGCACCATACAGTCCCTCCATTGATGGACTGAACGCCAGAGGTCCACATGACCATCATTGTCTAATTCTTCCACGTGAAGCCTGAAGAACACGAGGACTGATTGAGATCATTTATGTAAGGTAGAATGCCTAGTGGCAGCTGGGGGGGGTCTCGTGGCCTCGGAACCCCTGCAGATTTTGTTTTTTTTTTTTTCTCCAGCCCTTCGGCGTTTTTTCTTTTGTTTTTTCTGTCCTCCCTGGCTATCAGACCTTACTTAATTCTTTGTTAACTAGTATGGCCTAATTTTTATGTTTTCTTTCTTCATCTTGTAAAGCACTTTGAGCTCCATCATTTGTATGAAAACGAGCCATAGAAATAAATGTTGTTGTTGACTTAACAGCACTTTTCACCACCTTCAGGCTCATTTCCTTATTGATTTAAATTCTAATAATCTAGCCATCATACCATACATTGTTTGCGATTAAAACTGCATTGATAAGGGTGATGAGACACAGTAGAGGAGTCAGGTGGAGAACTTTGCTTCTTGGAGCAGAAAGAATTGTCTGCAACTTAACATTGGCAAAGCCAAGGAACCAGTGATTGACTTTCGCCCCACCAAAGAGCCTCTATGTCTGGTGGCTACTCAGGGAGTGGCTATAGAGGTGGTGCACTCTTACAAATACTTGGGGGTCCACATCAATGACAGGTTGGGACTATTCTCGGAACACAGAGGAACTAAATATGAAAGGGCAGAGCAGGCTCTTTGTCCTTAGTTGACTGCATTCCTTTAATGGGAGTAGTGACATCTTTCACATCTTCTACAACTCCGTGATGGTCAGTGTGGTATGCTGGGCTGGTAATGTCACTTCAAGAAAAGCCCACCGAATCAACCAGATAATTAAAAGGGTAGGCTCAGTTATGGGATGCACTCTGGGCCCCTGGGAGGTAGCAGCAAAGGAGAGAATGAAGAAAAATAAAAACAAGTGCCATTATGAACAAAGCTGCACATCCTCTCTCTGACACAACAACAGTGAGGACTTTCAGCCAGCTAATTATTCAGCTGGAAGCGTACTGGGAAACGTGACGGAGGGCTCCTTTATACCAACAGCAAAACGCTTGTATAGCACTTGAGTGGAAACTTTTTAATTTTTTACCTTTTTACGAATTCTGGTGTGTCATTTTATAGCCCGCATACTGCAGACTAGGCTGGTGGAGGAGGCTGGGGCCTATCCATGTTGGCACAGGGCACAATGGCAGGGATAAACCCTGGACAGGGTGCCAATCCATCACTTCCATAGTGTGAGTGTTTGCAGATATGTTATCTATCCATTTATTTTTTTAAACTAAATAAGCTTCTTCAAAAATCCAAATTTTCTCCAGAGATAAAATAATATCTAACTGCTTTTTTGATAATTTCACAATTTAATAAAGGCTTCTACGTATAAATACGCACTTTAGAAAAGTTTTCTAAGGTCAGTAAATAATTGTCAAGTTTTGATTGTCAATTAATGATAGAACTGTATCTACCCATTTTCTTATATATTTCAGGATCACACAGAGCCGGTGTCGATCATGGCAACTCTGGGCATAAGGTAGGAAGCAGCAGTAGATAGAGTGCCAACCTACCAGAAGACATTTATAAACACACAGAGGCTTAAAAGTTGATAAATGTTTATGGTGATGCTGAACGAGGGGCCTGCATGTTTTTACTTTGTTAAATAACATTTAGTCTATGCCCTGTCGTAGCACATGAGTGTCTTCTTCATGCTTAAGGGGGATTCTTTAATCTGATAGAGCAGATCCAACACTAAAATCGATGAGGGTAAGATGCCAGAAGTCTGCATTCATTGTGTGCCTCCTTAAACAAGAAAATAAATAATTACGTAAAAATTAAAAACAGGATTGGCCATGAAAGAGAGCAAGAATAAATAAATAAACAAACAAGTTCCTCAGCCTTTCAAGGTTTATGCAGAAGAAAACAATCGGACGTCTTTTAAATTAATTTCATTTTTTTTTTCCTTTGGCTGCTAGGGCGCAGGTAGTGAATATCAATTACCTGCCTGGCAGGCAGCGTTCCGCTCAGCTAGTCCCTGTCAAGTGGAATACACGATGGATGGAGAGAGACGGAGAGGGATGAGACTGTCATGTCGTTCTTGAGTGGCACGGCTCGCCTCCCCTCGTTTACATCTATTAAAAGGTTTGCTTTTGCATACCCAGGACCTCAGGGTTTCACTGTTTATGGAGGGGAAAAAATAAAATGGAGAAAGAAGAGCTTCTGCTTAATTTACACGTAAAAGCACGTCGATCAGGAGAGCTTCACTGTTCTCTGGGCTGGTACCCTTCTGCTTAATCCTTTGAATGAATAAGTAGGATGAAATGTGCCTGGCAAGTTGAAACCCAAAAACCAGGAAGCCTCTGTGTGTAGTGAACACAGGGAATTGTGGGAGTGGGGATAAAGGAAACTGATGGTAAATCTGGAAAGTCACTGGTCAGTAAATGTAAAACATATTGATTAATTCAATTCATCTAGTCATTAATGATCTGAACCTATTCTTTCAGGACAGAGCCATGGTGGCCTATCCTGGCAGCATTGGAAGGAATGTGTGACATAATTTGGGGGGGGGGGGGTGGGATGGAGGGTTCTGGGATGGTTATGGGCACAAATCTTGCATCCATCCATCATCAAATTGATTTTCTTAAACCTTTCAGTTCAACACGGGCAACACTGGGAGTAAAGTAGACGACAACTTGAAGAGACACAGCTATCAACAGATTCACATGCACACCCGTTCGTTCATTCATCCATCCATCTACAAATGAATCTATTCTTTAACCATATTAATCAACTGCATTCACTTACTTACTCCAATAGAAGGTCAAAAGGGCTTACCCTATTCCAGTAGAAATGGTCACAAAACCCGATATTGGCATGGGGAAAATTTAATAATCTATAGTCTATAATCTGTTATATAAATTAATCTATTATAGACTAAAGTATATAGACTGTAACCCATGCTTTCATCCACATTAATCATTATTAACGTCCTTAGTCCAATAGAAGGTCAAAAGGGCTTACCCTACTTCAGTAGAAATGGTCATAAAACCAGATATTGGAAGTGAAACTTTTAAAACAGACTATAATCGGTTTTAAACTATATATACACACACACACATTATATATATACAGTATATTATATATATATATATATATATATGTGTGTGTGTGTGTGTGTGTGTGTGTGTGTATATATATATAGTAAATAAAAAGATCCTGGGAAGAGACTTTTTAGCCTGGGACAAGACATGACTTTTTTTGTCCCGCGACAAGAGAATTTGGGCCAAAAGATTTAACCGAGCCCGGGGCCAGAAACAAAAGACAAACAATAGATGACAGTAGAACGTTGTAAAGAATTCAAAAATGTTGGCGCAATACACATGCAGAGCAGGTTAGATATAACGGATGTACGAAAATTCAAAAGTCTCAAAAAAATGGTAGTAAAGATCGCATTAGCCCAAACAAACGAAAAATTATTACTCGGTGAAATAACGGAACAGCGAAAAAAGATCGAATATATTGTTTGGATTTAAACTTCAAGTTGGAGACTTGTAGATTGTCTAATTCGTGTTGCCATCACGGAAAAGTAGTGTGTCTTGCCAATGAAGAGGTGTATCCGTGAGAATTAAAAGATTTGTTGTTTGGTGAAAGTGAAATCCACATACGCGAGTGGCAGAGACACGAAATGGCTGGTGGGATTGGTGAGAGAAAGCCCTAGTTTTTTTTAAATATTATATATATATATATATATATATATATAGTAATATATATATACACACACACACACACGCACACACACACACACACACACACACACACACATACATACATACATACATATACACACACATCTTTATATATAATACTCTACTGTGGCTGTTCATTTGTCTGTCCAGGATTTTAAATCACCTGTAGCTGGCAAACCATTTGAACTACTGACTTGAAATTTGGTACACATATACTATGTGACGTGTACTATCCGCTTTCGGGGTAATGGTTGACCTCCAAGGTTTTATATTTTTATTTTAGAATCAACTCTCTGCAGCTGCCAGCAGGGCGGCTGTGCGGCGCATGCGTACAGGCGCTGTTCTCATCCCTACGCCGTCACATCCCCTATTTCTTTTTTATCTTTAATCATTCTTGAGGCAGCTTAAGTGAAAAATTAAAGTAAACATACTAATTGCAACACAAACACTGCCTCAATCAATTTTAACGCAAAGAGATGCCGACGAAAGAAGAGAAGAAGCGGGCCGCTAAGGGTGGAAAAAAGAAGAGCTGCTCAGGAAGCAGCAAGCGCATCAACCTCTGAGCAAATGAATGCTAAACGTACTGAGGAAGAGTTTGAAAACTAGGAATGCTCAAGTCAAGTGTACTCGCTGCACGTTATCATGCAGTGCACCATTACTGGTCATATATATATTATATATTCAAACATATATATATGTGTGTATGTATGTATGTATGTGTATATATATATATATATATATATTATATATATATACACACACGTGTGATATAATATGTAATATATATATATGTGAGGGATGGCCGAGACACCCTGAAAATGGAAGAACGTGGGGGAGACAGCATCTATGATGCGTCGTTCTCCCCAAGATTGCCAGACGGCAGCCCTGCCGGGTTGTGGCGGCAACACGGGTTCCCATAGGGCACCATGGGAATTGGAGTTCTTCTACTCTACCCTGTTGGGTTACATGGGTGCCGCCAGGGGGTGCTGCAGGGACTGGGGAGTTCTTCTTTGTTGGGCTCCAGCCTCACCTGGAAGTACTTCCAGGCCAAGCCTTCAGAACACTCCGGGGACAGTATAAAAGGCACTGCCTGCCTCAACTTGAGGAGCCAGAGTTGGGAGGAAGAAGGACGAAACTTGCGCAGAGGAGCAAGTGGCTGGAGCTTGAGAGAAAGAGAGAGAAGACGACAGAGTGTTGCTTGCTGTATGCTATTGTGCTTATTTGTACTTGTGGTGTGGTAAACACTTACAAAGGAAGAGTGTCCCACAATAAAATACTCTCCTTCATTTTATACTTGAGTAGGACCCCTTTGTGTCAGGCTTGCGGAGCTGGAGCGCCCCCTACAGTCCACCATACATACACACATACTTGTCATGCAAGGGCATCAGAGGATCACCTTCCAGGCTCATCGGAGATATGTAATACCACTCCAGGACGACAGAGGGAGATGTCACAAACATTATCACCTGCTTCAAACTCCACAGCTCAGAGAAGATGCAAAGGGAAACATATGGTAATGATGTATGTGAAGATTTCTAGAAGTTTGGAGTGTTTCCCAGACAAAGACATTTTCGAACCCAGACAAAAAAAAAAAAAATCACAAAAACAAGCAGCCAAAGGACAAGAACATAAATCCAGAAAAAACTGTAATCTGATGGGTGCAATTGTAATACGTTGGTATCCTTTTGTTTCAGTGCTTCACTGCCCAACCTTTTGTGACCCTGGTGGCTTCTTGTGGCTCACTTTTAAAGCTGGCACAGTACTATCCAGGTTGCTGAGATTTGCAGTCCATTTAAGTAGCGTGACTACAGCAACAGCTGTGGTTTTCCACAATAGGTCGCAAAACTTGCAAAATCATTTCCATTTAACTATTGGTGACAAACCCACGAATAGGCAGATCCATGAATCTTAAACTCACAAATTGCAAGGGCCGACCAGTATCCATTGATTGCAGCGTGCATGCAGCTCTGAACATTTTTCAGTTCTGATAACCATACTACAAGACAGACATAGCAGTACTTGAAGCCATGCAGAGGAGAGCAACCAGATGCATCCCAGGAGATAAGGACACATCCTACTGTGATAGCTACAGAGTTTATTCTCAAAATGCTCTTCAATAGAAAAAGAAGCTCCATGGAGCAAAAGATGGAAAGAAATTACCCAAAAATAAAAAGGCAATCCAGTGTAAACAAGTCCCAATACAGTAATCCAGAAATGGTAGTCAAAACAAGTCAAGTTGGGGAGCAAGCACTGGTACAGGCGTTGCCGCACCCACCACACGATGAAACAGCTCAGGATCCCAGGACCCCCCAGGCAGACACGCGGTCCAGTCCCACCCTCCAGAAACAACCCTCTATCTGCCGCAGCCAGGTGTTACATGGGTGACCACTTGGCTTGGTCCAGCCACTCAGGTCTCCAACAATGAGGATCCTACAAGCCAGATCACCCTTGGGGAATCGTGCCACATGGCCGTAGTGCCGTAACTGATGCTCCCTCACAATGCTGGTAATGTGCCTCATTCGGGACTCCATGAGCAACACAAAGTCAAACCAACGGTGCCCAAGGATTCTCCATAGAGACACACATGAAGGAGTCCAGTCTTCATCTCAGGTCACTAGATAGCGTCCATGTCTCGCAACCATATAGCAAGACAGGAGGGACCAGGACTCTAAAGACTTGGACCTTAGTTCTTTTGCATAGATATCGAGAGCGCCACACACCCCTTTTCCAATGACCTCATGACCTCCCATGCTTTCCCAATCTGTCTACTGACTTCATAGGAAGAGTCGCCAGAGACATGAATGTCACTGCCAAGGTACTGTAAGTAAACCTTTTGATGAGGTCGACACTCTCTCCACAAAACAGATACACTGCTGATGGCTGTGCCCAAGAGGTCATTAAAGGCCTGGATCTCGGTTTTTATCAGGACACTCGCAAGCCCAGACACTCAGAATCCTCACTCTCGAGCGTCCTGATCAAAGTCTCCATTGACTCCATGAAGATCATAGCATCGCCAGCAAAGTCAAGATCCGTGAATCTTTCTTCACCAACAGATGCCCCACAGCAGCTGGACCCCATGACCTTGCCCAACACCCAGTCCATACAAGCATTGAACAGAGTAGGAGCAGAACACACCCCTGACGAACCCCAGAATCAACTGGGAAAAACACAGAGGATGTCCCACAGGGCAGCTCGAGCAACTGAGTCGAATGTTTTACAAAAATTGACAAAGGCTGCAAAGAAACTCTGTTGATGATATTCGCGTTTGCACTCCATGAGAACCCTCAGTGCCAGGATGCAGTCGATGGTAGACTTCTTAGGGCTCATTTATACTTCACGCTCAGAAAGCATACGCGCCCGCATCATGGCTGCCACACGTTCCCAGCGTTCATTTGATGCGTCCTCTGAGCGGGTCCTCAGAAATTAATGTGACGCGTGCGCGAGTTGCAGTTCCAGCAAAAAGTCGGGGGGCGCAGTGTGCTAAAAGTTGGAATGTGACATCAGAGTCTCTGATTACTATCTACATGTGACAGAAAGCCGCTTTGAGGATCCTACGAGATCGATGTGTGCGCTTCGATGTTTAATGAATGGTTCGATGTGGTGAAGCAAAATGCCAACATACACGTGCATTCGTGGTGCTTTTATATTCAAGCGTTGCATATTCCCGATCATAATGACACGATACATTTTAGAAGTCTTACATACCGTCTTGTGTGCCATCTTTTTTTCTAGGGCTTCCTCCGGTACTGACAGCAGCGGCAAACAGCAATAGATCACCACACTGAGCACATTAAATGTATGATATTCCAAGTCTCTGCACATTTAGAATCCTTAGATTTATACTTGATATCACTTTCATGATGAAATGCATTGCAGTATGTATGTTACACTTTACAGATAAATCGGTAATTTCGTTTAAATAATGAATACTGTTAATAATGACACACATGGGGGTGACACGGTGGCGGAGCAGTAGCACTGCTGTCTCGCAGGGAGTCACGTCGCTGGTGTTCCCTGCCTGGAGTTTACATGTTTTCCTGCTGGGTTTCTGCTGTGTGCTCCGGTTTCCTTCCAAAGATATTCAGATTTGGTTACATTAAAATGACGCCAGCATGTATGTGTGTGTTTGTATTCACCTTGTGTTGAGCTGATGCCTCGTCCAGGTATTGTTTCAGCCTCGTGCCCAATGCTAGCTGAAATGGACAAATCCCTGGACTGATGGATTTAATCATTAAACATCCTTTTCAGAGATATTTTGGTAAGGTGTCATCGGAGTTTAATGGGTGTTCCAGGCAATTCACAACACAGCAAAGACGAACCTGTGCTACCCGTGATAATATCTCACACTGCCACTTGGTGGATTCCTCCAGATTTACGTAAAGTACATGCGCAAGTATAAACAGTACAACGCTTGCGTAGACGGAGCGTCCTCTGCAGCATGCGTCGCATGAAGTATAAATCCGGCCTTAGGCGTAAAACCAGACTGTTCCGGTTGCTGGTAGGTGAGCAAGTGATCACGGATCCTATTGAGGACAACCCTAGCAAGGACCATACCCGGCACCAAGAGCAGTGTTATCCCCCTGCAGTTGCTGTAATCCAGGCGATCACCCTTTCCTTTTCAGATAGGGTTTAGACAAGTCCTGTTTTCCAGTCAGTTGGGATGATGTTAGTCTCCCAAATGGATGCAAAGATTGCTTGAAATGCCAGGACAGCCTTACCACTAGCCTGGAAAAGTTCACCCTGGATACCACAGATCCCTTTACGACTGGCAGTTTCAACAGAGCATTACAAACTCAGAATTCTTAAAATATTAATTTGACGGTGTTATAAAGCTATTTTTTTTCTTTTGAGAAAAGGTAAATGCAATAAATAAACTAAGCCGGTTATCCAAAGAAGACGACGACTACAGTCCAGTTCCTACATGTTTTCTGAAATGCCACCACTAAAGCTCATATCTTTCTGACAGAGTCCTGTACACCAGCATTTCTATAAGTAATTAAATGTCGCCTCATCCTTCTCAAATTGTCAATCCACTCTTTTGTATCGAAACCCTTCATATTTCGCTCCTCTCAGTCCTTGCACCGCTCTCATTTCTCCAAGTTTCCACGTTCATGTCTGACAGCATAATTCTACTCAAAGCACAGGGGTGGTGAGAAGCCATTTACAGTTTCGCCTAGAACAGCAAAAATACTAGTGCCGGCCCTGGCATTATTGTCTTTTTAAAAACTGCACAGTTCCCATTCAGAGTTGCTCACTACTTTCTATTTTAGTCCAATGTATTTTAGACCCATTTGTCCCCTGAACTAGCAGTACGACTCGCTTCCTGGAGAGAGAAGTGATTAGAAAAACAACTTGAATGGAAAAAAAATAAAGAAATGATGTGCCGATGAGTCACACTGTTGAAGCAGCAGCTGCAGGCTGCCACATCTGTGTTACGTGGTTTGAGACCTGATTTTATATATATATAAAAAAGCATGTCCCCAAATGGATTCCACTTTATCCTGCTCATTAAATCAACCACAATGAGTGGATACGGCAGTTGTTAGTCAGCTTCTTAAATGGTAACGTAGTCCATAGCTCAAAAACTGGCACCACCATGATACAGTACTGTGCTAAATTCTTACGCACTTTAGATAGCTCACAACATTATTATTTGTCTTATTTCAAGTCTTCTGCATTAGTGTGTCAATAGAAAACAGTATTTCAGCGTTCCAAACATTTTTTTAAAAGTTGAAGCAATATAACAACAGATATGAATATTTTTAAAGAAAGAAACCCACAATGCTACACAGCACTTTAACACCAGGTCAAAACTATGAGCTTTGTGTAGTGTGGACAAAAAGAGGAGCCCCAGAGTCCCAAACACCAGACACAACTCAGCCAGTCACAAACTCAGGTGAAACAAAAGGATGTTTATTACACACGTGTATCATGCGCAGGTTCAAGTCAGTTCAGTACTACATACTCAACTAATAAATGAATAAACTGGCCTCTTTCTCCTTTACTCCTCCTCTCTCTTGAGCATCGTCCACTACCTCCCGTCTCCAATCCCCTAATGAACGGATATGTCTCCTTTTTATCTTGAACCCAGGAATACTTCTGGTGTCATCGTGTTCCGGGTCATATGCACGTTCCCTATTTCTTATAGCACCCCCACTATGGCGCCTGAGAGCCCAGACAGGGCTGCTGTTCTATACTCCAAGTCCCAAACAACCCTGCGGGTGTCCAAGCTGGGCTCTCATTAGCGGAATACTAGGTGTTGGGGGCTGAATTACCTCTGAAAAGTGTTCATCCCCTGTCCATCCATTACTGGGTCATCTTGACTGGGACAGAACTCAAGGACCGACCCAGCTGAGCTGCGTCTCCATCTATTTTGGCCTCCTAGGCTGGACTGCATACCTACTCCAACCTCACTCGGGATGCCAGTCCACTCAGTGTGACATTTGCAGTAGGCAAACAGCACAGTGCTGAAGTAAGGTGTTGATGACCACTGACGTCATGTGTAGGCTGAACCAAAGTGATGAACCGAAACAAACGGCCATGTAGAGGGAATAAAACTGGGCAGGGTCAACAAGACCAAAAGGGGGAGGTGACGGTAGATGTGACAGTTTAACTTGTAAATTGTACACCAAATGAGCGTAGATACATGGCACAAGGTGTTAATCCTGCATCATCATCAAGGTCGAAGCACAAACAAATGGGCAAGGTTGCAGTCCAGCAACACGTCAATGAGTGCAGTAAATATGATAAATCTCAAACTTACAAAACTTCATAAACAAAAGTTGTCAAGCATAACTAACAGCTCATAACTGGCTGAAACCATTGGGACCCCTTCCAATCAAGTTCTTGACTAGTGTCAGATCGGTACTAAAAGTTTGACTTCAGAATCGATTATCAGCTCTTGGACTTTAGTAATCATAGAAAAACGGTCCCGAAGCAAATAAATACCCCCCCCAATTGCCCCGGTCTCACAGCTGCTTTGTTCTTCAAGCCTGCATGCACGTACACTTCACAGTTATGCCGCACAACTGATTGTGTACCTTGTGAGACGCAATCCATACATTGATAGGAGGAGCCTTCTCTTTAGATTATCCAGCAAGTTAAACATTCACGCACCGAGGGGAAGGTTGAGGAATCTAAACTGAGTCCCCCTTGGAGCTCCGAATGCACTTAGGTGCTTGATAAATACAATTTACATTGTTTTTGTTCCCCCCAGTCTATGTGTACAAGTGGTGCCCCCTGCTTGGCTGCACAATTACACCCAGCTGCCTTTTGCGCTGTACTCTGTAAATCAATAACTGGAGTCTCCTCTTTGGACTATTCAGCAGCGTTTTGAGCCCCATAGTGATTTGTGCTTTATTTAATACTGTAAAAGAGGAGATACAATAATTTTAAAGAGACGTGGCACCATGTTGGTGATGCCCATATACAGTAATTAAAAAGTTGAAAACAACACAGCATGCAACAAGTTACGGAGTACGTCTTTTCAGATGGGTGCTCAGAATTAAACTGGAACAAGATGGCCAGTACCGGTATACATGGTGACTTGGCAGGTGTGGGATATGGCCGGCCATTCATCCCGGCAAATACCCCCAGGCCACCAGATGGAGCCCTCCCTGCAGCATGGAGGTGCCCCGAATGCCAGCAGGGAATCATGGACAATGGAGTCTCTATTCACAACCCTGCTGGATACCGTGGGGGCCGCCAGAGGACCCTACAGGGAGGCTCAAGGACTATTTTCCCTACAGCCCAGTCACGTGGACAGAAGAAATGACGTACTTCTGTGTTGAAGAAAAAAGGAGTTTTCATTCAACCCAGAAGCGTTGCCAGTCACATGTACAGTGAGAAGAGAAACACTTCTGGGTCAAGAACTATAAAAAGGACTGTGGGAGATCCCAGGGTTGAGCCAAGTTGGGAGGAAGGGTGACTGACCTGCTGGGAGGTGTGGAGGATTATTGTTATTGTGAATTGTATTGGAATTATTGGATTATTGATTTATTATTGGAAAGTGAAGTGTAGGTGCTTTGTGCACACTATTATTATAATAAATAATTATTGAACTTTTATCTGGTGTTTGGAGTCTGATCTGAGGGTTCAAGGGGACGACAGCGCCCCCTATCTGTCATACAGGAAAGAAAGTGTCTAGGAGGGCGGAAAATGGAAGAGACGTCAGTGGTGGAGCGGCTGTCAGTCTTTCATTCTGCAGAGGGAGGAACAGAGAAGCCATTAGACCACAGTGCCAGCCCCTGGTTTGGCAGGTAACTACCATCATCAGAGCCCTTAGCGCTGCCTCCCGATCACACACGCATGACACTAAGTGTATTAAAATTAATTAAACAGCAGCCAGTCCCCCTTGGATTTATCAACACATTTAGGAGCAATTCAACGTGAGGTCTCTTTGAAAACTACCATTTATTTCCAGTAGCGAAATTTACAAAATGCTGGTACTGTACCATTTTAAAAAATGGATTTTTCGGTACTTAAAGCAAACAGGATGGACCTGAGCACAATTTAGAGTGCCACAGCAAAGAGTCTGAATACTTATAGGAAGGAGAGATTTTATTTTTTTACATTTTTGGCAGATTTGCAAACCTTGGCAAATGTACCCATTTAAAATTAAACACTTAAACACAAAGCGTGCAGAAAGTGAAGGGGTCTTGAATACTTTTCTGAATCCCTACTGCAAATGTTCATATATCTCAGTGTTTATTTAAAAAAATGTGAGTCACTTAGGAGGTCAAGGAATTAATTTAAATGAATGGTGATTAGGTGTTGTCTCGGTTCGAAGATTTGCCTGCAGTGAACTGTCGGCAGCAAGTCGTGAATCTGCAAATTTCCAGCTCAGAGGTGAGCGCCTTGTATTGTGAGCTTTATGGAGGGCTCCTCTGAGTCAGCCTTGCAGAATCCGTCACTGAAAACCGCAAGTGGAGCGCTTCCTGCTGATATCTCCCTGTGTCGGGTCCCACCTTCTTAGTGTAATGTCACCACTACGGATGTTCACGTTATGAAAATTGACCTTGCCAACGGGTGATCAAAAAATGGATTAGCTTTGTAAAACTGAGGGAACCTGTGCATCATTAACATGTATGCAGGGTGTCATGGTAGAACAACTCCTTCATGAATGTAGCATACTGGGTTCAAGTCCTATATACTAAATGTCAAAAGTTTTAGAACACCTCTGGTTTTTTTCAGTTTTTAAAAAATGTACACAGTTTTCTATCTCAACGATTCACAAAATTAAGGCATAGTACAAATAAACAATAGCAAATAAAAAAAAAAATAAGTTAAGGAATCGTTAAATGTACAAAATATTCAAATTTTTGATTCATCAAAGTAGCCTGCACCTTTTGCTGATATAACAGCCCAACCGTGGTTACCCTTTTAATTCAGAATGCCAGTCACCAACTCTGTCACCAGCAAAACAACCCCAAGACCATCACACTTCCTCCTGCAGGTTTGACAGCTGGTGTTACACACTAAGAGAGCATCCTTTTGTAGCGGGGTCACATAAATGTTGTTGTTTATTGTGTTTGCACCCTGTTGCGTTTTGTCACATCACCCCGTTTAAACTAGTATGTGTTTGTTTAAATGTCATCCCCGTAAGAAGAAACGGGGAAGGCTGTTGTGGGGAAGCAGCGACCCCTGGAAATGTCGGAACCGGAAGTTTTTTCCATTACTTCCGACTCATTATTATTATTTAAACGGGAAGGAGGGAAAGAAGAGGAGAGAGAGGAAGATTCACCTAGCTGCAACTGATCATCATTTTCTGCCTTCATTCACATCGCAACATTTTTCCAGTTAGCTTCTCACTCGGTCGGATTTACTGCAACGCATTCATCGTCAGAAACCCCGGGGTTGGACATTATTTTCCACCATCGCCGAGGAATCACGGTGAGATTGTTCCGGTATTCATTCGGGGGAAATCAAACACCAACATTTTGGACAGCTATCAGTAATTTGGACAGTTATTTACTCTGACTTATTTTCACGCTCATTATCATTTCAGTAATCATTCGTTATTATTTGTATTGTGTGTTTGTTATTCGTGTCCAGGGACAAGGGAGGATTTATTATTGCATATATAGTGCCTTTCACTTTGGTGGTATGTTAGAGGGAGATATACCGTGT
Source organism: Erpetoichthys calabaricus (assembly GCF_900747795.2). NCBI lineage: Eukaryota > Metazoa > Chordata > Cladistia > Polypteriformes > Polypteridae > Erpetoichthys > Erpetoichthys calabaricus. The sequence continues at coordinate 189,710,775 of NC_041401.2, read as the reverse complement.
ATATATATATATATATATATATATACACACACACACATATATATACACGGTATATTACCCCGGGGTTTTGCATTATTGTATTTTTCATTTTATTTCATCTAATATATTACTGCACTTGATTTACATTCGGATATTGTCTGCTTGTGTTTAACTGTCGATTGGAGGAAAACATTTTTTGTCAGAGGTACGGCTTGGTAGATTTAGGTTTACCTCAGTAATTTATCCAGGCCACAGGACCTGGTAGTGTGGCTGCCGGCCGGGTAAGGGGCTGGCCGTTACACTTTCACCAACTTGATGGCATACAAACACCTGGTGCGATGAACCGAAGATTTCAAATTTTCTCATTGCTACCTACATAAGACTTTCTTCCAGTTTGCAGTAGTCCACAGCCACAGTTATTTCCAAGCCCTATTGCCTCCTTTAATGAATGGCTTTCTTCCTGCCCTCGCCCTGTCAAACCTGCAGCACAAAGTCTCCTCTTCACAGTCCAAACTGACACTTGCTTTTTGCAACCTGCACTGTTAAAAGCTGTTGATCACGCAAGCTGGTGACTCTCAGAAACTTGTCTCCTGATTGGGTGGTAACTGTGAATCTGCCAGATCTCCTATCCTCCTATCATTTTCTTAAGGGTTTTCTATTGCCTTGTAGATTGTGGATTGTGTAGGACACCACTGGACTCAGAGATACTTTGATTTTTTTTTGTGATTTCTCAAAATGAAAGGCCTACACTTCTAAGGGTAGTGATGCTCTGTTTCATTTCATTTTTTAATTGCCATTTTCTTGCCAGAGGGTGTAGTAACAACTCTGCTTTAAGACACTCAGAGGGTTTGTAAGTAATCAACACAAGTTGGGACACCTGTGCAAATTGTTTACTTCAACTTGCAAGGCTTCGTTTACTTTAATGGCTGCAGAACATCTGTAGGTTGTAACCTATTAGTTCTTCCCTGAAGAAGGCCCATTTGTAATAATTCCTTTCTTTCCAGTGTGTGTAAACTACACTTTAAATTTAATCCTCTGCCAGATTACTGCTTACCTTTTCACAATGTCTAGGTCATTCATTGCATTTCAACTGATTACATTTGAAGAAAAACTGAAAAAACTGAGGTGTTCTAAAACTCTGGACAAAAAATACACCTGCACCTACCTCTGTGTGAAGTCCGCATGTTCTCTTGGTTTTTGTTTTTCTTCTCAGGCACTTCATCTTTTTGATTTGATATACTTTGTTAACCCCCAAAGTGAAATTATCCTTTTGCATGACCTCTGAGGGTTAGAGCACAGGATCAGCCATTGCATGGCACCCCCTGGAGCAATTTTCAGTTTAAGCTTCTCTTCCATATTTCCAAAAATGTGTTAGTTTGGTTCATTGGCAAATCCAAACTGGCCAACACAGAAAACATCCAGGTGTCAGTTTTGAACCCAGAAGACTTCACGTGTGAGGCAGCAGCACTGAGTAGTGAAGCAACCTGGAAGGCTACAGCATCCTGAATATGCAAGTGATATTTAAAAACATGAAAACGATTGTTTCCTGGTGTGTTTGGACAAAATAATAATAATCATAAAACATCATGAAAATACACACTAATTGAGATGGATTCGGCTGTTCTTTCAATTTAATGTACAATTAAATCCAAGGTTGACTAAGATGAAAATTTAATCAGAATATTAATCAAGTTTTGTTTCTCATTTCCCTGTGATAACTGAAATTGTGCTCATGAAACAAAATTTTGCCTTACATTCCATGTAGATGTTCAAAAATATACATCTTAATTATGAGCAGAGCTGTATCGGAGTCAAAAAAAAAACTTTGTCTGTTGGGGTGATGCAAGGTGAGCGGCTGAGTGAAAGCAAAAAAAAAAAAAAAACATTCACCGCGGAGCTTTGAAACAACTTCTTCCATCTCTCATTCCTTCTAGCAAATTCTTTGAGAAAACCTGGGCAAAAAAAAAATGTAAAAAAATAAAACAAAAAAGGACAGTTTGTGGAGTGATTTAATAAGACACCAGTCTTGCCCTAACAGGTTTGCCCATAGAACCTAAAAATAAGACACTTTGTACACGGGGTGACATTAAGAGGGTCGAATGGACTCCAGGATAAACCTGCTCAGCCACATCACCAAATAGCTGCCGGCAGCTTGACAAATTCCATCAGGGAAGCCACAACAATTTCCGAGGGCCCACATGAGACCGTTTCTAATTGCTGTCAGGATCCATCTTTAGATCTGATCACTACACAGGAGAGAATCTGTCACATCTCATCCCAGACAGTCAGCTCTAATCAGCCAGGAGCAGCACTACTGAAAGGGTTGGAGATTTCCCTTGAACCAGACCTATTAATATCTAATTAAAATGAAGGTGAAAAAGTGGAGCAACCTGCTTGTGGAACTGATATCTGTCCTACCTCCCAAACCCCCCCCCCCCCCCCCCAAAGTTAACTCTTTCAAATTTCCTAAATTCATCCACATAAAAAGTAGAGTAAGACAGGTCAGGAGATTGGACTGGTAACTGCTAGGCCCATAAGCGAGCATTTTCATTTCATTCATGTCTCTTTTTATTCCCCCTTCTTAAAAGGTTCCTGGAGCCACCCATGAAATTCTAACGACTATATTGGTTTCTCTCAGACAAGAAGATCTTCAGTGAAGCTGTGGTGGATTATTTTGGTGCTGTTCAAGTAGCAAGATGGTTGTCCAAGTGCTGTGGTTCTGGGTGGTGCTCTTAAACACCCAAATTGTACTGAAATGGAGCCAAAGGTACACAAGGCTGCAGCAGCACGAGCTTGATTATAGGTGGGTGAGGGGTGTTCAGTGCCCACCCAATGACAAAAAATAAAAATCAATGAAGACAAACTTTTAGGTTATTATGACATTTAGCTGCCTTCCCCTAGAGTCTGAAACAAATGACTAAGAGGTATAGCTGAAGTAAAAACCTTGACATCCTTGAAAAAGTACCAAGAGGAGAGATTGGGGCAGCTTAGCTATTACAGGACCACCGTCCACACTTTTTGGGACAAAAACTCATTTTTTCTTGATCTACCGTTCCACTCCACAGTTTAAAATTACAAATTAGACACTTCAGATATGATTAAAGAGCACCTTCAAGACTTTCATTTAAGGGTACTCTACACACACCCCCATTTCAAGGCACCATAATGCTTGGGACACAGCAATGGCAGGTCTATTAAAGCCCATACTTAGGGCTTTGTCACATATCCCTTGCATGCAATGACTGCTGGTGCTAAGGATCATCTCTGGTGGTGCTCTGCCAAGCCTCTAATGCAGCCATCTTCATTTCCTGCTTGTTTCGGGGTCTTGTCCCCTTCAGTTGTTTTCTCTCCAGCATATGGAAGGCTTACTCAATTGGATTGTAATCAGGTGACCGGTTTGACCATTCAAAAATTTTCCATTTTGTAGCTTTGATAAACTCCTGTGTGACCTTAGCAGTATGTTTGGCTCATTAACTTGTTGTAGGATGAAGTGCCATTCAATGAGTTTGGAGGCCTTTACTGGAACTTAACCAAATCAGATGTTTCTCTACTTCCACCATCAATGAAGAGAAGTGTGCCAGGACCTGTGCCAGTCATACATGCCCAAGCCATAACACCCCCAGCACCTCCATGCTTAACAGATGAGGTGGTCTGCTTTGGATCTCAGGCAGATCGTTTTGGTCTCCACACTTTGCCCTTATCATCACTCTGATGAGGTTTGTCCACAAGACCTTTTTCCAGAATTCTGCAGGCTCTTTTAAGTCCTTTTTACACAAACTATAATCTGGCCATCCTGTTTTTGTGGCTAACTAGTGGTTTGCATCTTGCAGCTTGTACTCTGTATTACTGTTCATGGAGTCTTCTGTTGATAGTCGTCTGTGACACACACACACACACACATCAGCCCCCTGAAGACTGTTTCTGATCAGTCAGACAGGTGCTCTTGACGCTTTTTCTTGACCACAGTGAGAATTCTTCTGTCCTCACCAGTGGAGGCCTTCCTTGTCCTACCAGTCTCTTTGTGATTATTGAGCTCACCAGTGTGTTCTTTCTTCTTCATGAAATTCCAGACAGTTGATTTCGGTCATCCTAAGGTTTTCCCGATGTCTTGAATGGTCTTATTCTTGTTTTTCAGCCTCATAAATGTCTTCTTTGCCTTTCACTGGCACAGCTCTTGTCCTCAAGTTGAACAATGGCAACTACAGACTCAGAAGCAGGCCGAGGTATCTTATGAAGCAATGAAACCCACCTAAGGAATCACATACATCTGCAATACCAATTGTACCAAACATTATGGTGCCCAGAAATGGGGGGGGGACCATGTAGAAAAAGTGTTAGTGCAAATCCCCATAAATGAAAGTCTGCAAGGTGCACTTTAATCATATCTGAAGTGTCTAATTTGTAATTTTAAACTGCAAACGGACATCAAGGAAAAATGCACCTTTGTATCTCCAGATGAATGTGGGTTGGTGGGTATTGCCACACACGTGCACTTGGGAGACCGTTTACAGGCTCAAAAAGAGGTAGTTACCCGCCGAACAGGGGGTTGGCACTGCCCTCTAACTCTCCTTTCTCCGGGCAGAAGTGAAGAAACCACCCAAGATCCAACCCTCAAGATCACGCCTCTTTCTACACATCACTTCCTGTAGACAGACCCACCTATATACGAGGGTTGTCTGGGTTCCGCGCGGAATTTTATCGTTTGTCGAGTGTCAGCCTGTCGAAACCTGTTCTGCTGTGTAGAGGGATTATTTAAGTGGTTGCATGTTTTTGTTCAGATGTTTTGCTCCCTCTCTTCCTTCAGAATGAACACGAGAAGCAAACGAACTGAGAGTGCACAGCTGGCGCTAGCGGCGAAGCTCCCGACTCCGTGCGTGCGTGACTTTCGAGTGATGATTTTTTACGACTTTTCTCATGGTTTAATCCGCTCAGTGGAACGCACCATGTTTGCCATCTTTTTCAACATTGATGGCATTGTTGCGTCAATTCCGCTGATGGAGAGGAAAACTGTGACCTCTGAGTGGTACACCACTCAGTGCCTGCCTAACATTTTTTCTGCGATGGCTAGAGGCCGGTCCAAGAACTTGCAAAGGCACTTTTTGCATCATGACAATGCGCCAGCCCACACGGCTAATGCGACGAAGCATTTCATTGAAGACAGTGGTGTCAACGTTTTGAACCCGCCACCCTACTCGCCTGATCTTGCACCATGTGACTTTTGGCTCTTCCCGAAGGTGACAGAACCCCTGCGAGGCCACAACTTCGAAACTCGAGAGGAACTGATTGCAGCTGTCAAAGAACAGCTGGACAACCTCCCAAAGACAGCCTTTTGCGAGTGTTTTGCGGCGTGGGTCAGAAGAGCCCAAAAGTGCATTGATGTTGGCGGTGAATACTTGGAAAAAGTTTAAAAAGGATTGAAGTACATGAGAAAAACAGAAAAAAAAAATCCTTGGCTACTTATTTCAAGTGATTCCGCGCGGAACCCAGACAACCCTCGTATACCACCCTCATTTTCTGTTGGGATAGTTCCTTTTTGAACTCAGTCTGTAAAGATGTCAATTTCTCTTGTGTGCAACAGTATATGGGGAATTTCCCCAAACCTTTGACAGTGTTAGTCAGTCAGTCATTCTCCAACCCGCTATATCCTAACACAGCGTCACGAGGGTCTGCTGGAGCCAATCCCAGCCAACACAGAGCACAGGCCGGAACAAATCCCGGGCAGGGCACCAGCCCACCGCAGGACACACCCACACACCCAGCACACACTAGGGACAATTTAGGATCACCAATGCACCTAACCTGCATGTGTCCCTGTGTTTATTTTATAGTACCTTGTGATGAAATAACATCGTGCCCTGAGGTGGTCCCTGCCTCACACTCCACGCCACCTTAATGGACTCTGTCTCCCCGAGACTGTGAACTAGAGTAATTAGGGTCACAGAACGAGTGAATGAACGTCACACAAACAAAAAGGGGACATTTTTTGGACAAACTTGACAATCTACTATTTTTGAAAGCAGAAGGTTGATAAAGAAAACAGTTTTTTATTTACGTGAAAACAGACATGCAATTAAATTGCTGTTTAGGATATTCAATTTTGGCTCAACAGCTAACTCTGAAGCAATGGTCCCCAAACTACAGACCAGCAATGCTGATGACTCCATATCACTGCAATCCTCCCAAACTCTAACCATAATGGTAATCCATATCTAATAAACTATTCACAGCCTTCAGCGAGGAAAATTACATTAAAAAAAAAAAGTAATTAAAACTCATGTCTAATTAAAATTGTTGCCCAGTTCTTAATTTCTCAAGCAAGACAAACTAAATAAAAAAGGAGCTAATTTTTTGTCTTCTTAAAGCTGATCGCCCAGGAGGCGCACATTGCAATGTAAGTAACAATTAGAGTTGGACACCGAAGGTAACGGCGTTCATTTTATGTGGGAATAAAGCAATTTGCGGCTCATGTGATTGTTTTCTTGCTCATTTTTTTTTCCTCTTACACATCAGTATTGTGTCTGTTTTTATTTCAATTTATTATGAGCCTCCTAAGGGATGGTTGGGTTTTTTAATTCTGATGAAAGACTTCCATCACACTTTACTTTTTTAATCTATGTAACTGCTTGGGAATCATGAATAAGTAAAAGATAAAACATCACCCAGATAGTGTGGTGCAGCTTTATTAATAAAAGAAGGAATCTTAAAAGACTCTTACTATGGTGGCACAATGACTTAAAATGCAGCCTTAGAGAGCCAAAGACTGCGGTTCAATTCTTGGTCCTGGCCACTGTGTGTGTGGTACGCGGGTAAATCAAAAAAGTAAAGCCAATTTGAAATTGCACGGTAACTGCAACGGACAGAAGCTGATGCAATACAACACATTCACGATGGCTCATAGGTAGTTTGAACATGCACAGCGTATTCTAATTGAAGCCAAGGTCAAATGAACATTCAACCTTCTGACGTCCTCCAAGCAATGCTTTACTGGAGACCTTCAGTTTGTCAATTGCCCACACCGGTCTACTGACGATGCCATATCCATAGCACTTCATCTGTCACCGACACACCTGGGCAAGAGAGACTCTTATGTAAGGATGCTGTTCATCGACTTCAGTTCAGTATTCAACGCCATCATTCTGCAGAGCCTGTGCACTAAGCTGGGCCTCAACACCTGCCCCCTCACCTTTGCAAACTGGATTTTAGACTTACTGGAGGAATGGCTTCAGTCAATCTGCATCGGCATCAACACCTCCAGAACTATCACGTGGATGGCGGGAGCACCACAGGGCTGCGTCCTTAGCCCTTTACTCTTTACACTGCTGACACACAACTGCTCAACAGAGTTCAGTTTCAACCAGATCATCAGGTTTGCAGATGACATGATGGTGGTGGGTCTCATTAAGAACGATGATATCTCAGCATACACGGAGGGGGGGTGGCAAGGGTGGCTCTCTGGTGTACGTGCAATAATCTCTCTCAATGTTGAAAAAAGACAAAAGAGGTGATAATAGACTTCAGGAAATGCAGCACTGCTCACCCACCTCTCGCCATCGATGGCACTGTTGTTGAGAAGATCAAAAACACCATCACGGATGACCTTTCTTGGTAACTCAACTACACCTCATAGCCAAGAGGGCTCAACAACGTCTGTACTTTTTGTGGAGACAGAAGAAAGCGAGCTTCTACCCATCAACCCTTACCACATTCTTTAGAAGTACCAATGAAAGTCTGATCTCTATCTGCATCACTGTCTGGTAAGGGAACTGTAATGTTCTGGACTGCAACATACTATAGCGGATAGTGAAACCAACTGGGAAGGTTATCGGTGCACCTCTACCTCCCCTCAAAGACATTTTTCAAACCCGCTGCTATAGTAGAGACAATAATATTCCTAAAGACCAGTCCCAACTGTTACATGGACTCTGCTCACTTCAATCATCTTGAAAACAAAACTGTAGTTTCCGCTCTGCTTCTGCAAGACTGAGCAACAGTTTCATACTGCAGGCTGTAAGAATTATGAATGCATAAAAATGTACACTGTTATATATAATAGACAATTCAATGATGTATTTGTCTATTTATTGTCTACTAGTCGTCCCCCGAGGCTCCGCCCGCGTAATAGTGAAACAGGACAGTAAGGAAGGCCCTGCCCGGCTCCCCACTCCTGAGGTCCCACCTCCCCCTTTCCTCAGCCCGCTGTGTGTCTCTCAGATTTGTGCAAATAAGTCGGTACTGCAAGAGAACTATGATACATAGCGCAATAAGAGAAGTCGCAAAATGAACCAGAATGTTCAAGCAAATTATAGAAAAAAACCGGATCTAAATCTGTTTAGTTCTTTTGTGAAAAGCAGACAGACAGACAGACATTGGATTTTATATAGAGAGAGATTGTCTATTTACTGTATTGCTTCTGTCACAACTTGCACTTTCCTGTATGTTGCTATATGTGACACCGTGACTTCATGAAAGTACATTGTCTCATCTCACAATGTACAGTACATGTACAAAGATGCTGATGACAATAAAGTATCCTTGACCTTGACTTTAAAAAACAAACGCAGTGCGCCATTCACCGTCTGCGATTTGGCTAAACACAGTTTCTAAAACTTTGTCTTGTGCATGTATTTTCAGCTTTCAAAAGTTTTGCTATTGAACTACAATTCTGTTCAGTGTTCTGGTTTTTGGCGCTTGAATTGCTTTTGATCTTTTGGTAATAACAACACTTTCTCCGACTCTTACCTCTGATGTCACCTAAACAACATTTTAAAAAAACAATGTGATGTGCCATTCACCATCCATGATTTGGATAAAAACAGTTTTTGAAAACCGTGTCTCGTGTGTGTGTATATATCTTTGATCTTCTGCTTTTGAATTTTTTGCTCTCCCTTCTGACTAGGTTTCTATTCAGTGTTCTGATTTGAACTTCTTTTGATCTTTCGGTGTTCTGGTTTTTGGCGTTTAAATTTTATTTGATCTTTCAGCAAGGGCATTTTTTTGACCTCTGACGTCACCTAATCGTCATTTTAAAAACCACTGTGATTTGTCATTCACCATTCGTGATTTGGATAAAAACAGCTTCTAAAAACTGTCTCGTGTGTGTATCTTTGATTTTCTGGTGAAATTTTTACGATCCACTCTATGATTCTGTTTACAGAATGATGGATGGATTAAAAGCCAGAAGTCTGTATGACCATCAGCATCAAGTGACTCCGTGAAAAACCCGAACTACAAAGAGGACTATTTCATTTATGTTAGGTAGAATGCCCAGAGGGGACTGGGTGGTCTCGTGGCCAGGAACCCCTACAGATTTTATTTTTTTCTCCAGCCTTCTGGAGTTTTTTTTTTTGTTTTTTCTGTCCACCCTGGCCATCGGACCTTACTCCTTTCTATGTTAATTAATGTTGTCTTATTTTAATTTCTTATTTTGTCTTTTATTTTTCTTCTCTTCATTATGTAAAGCACTTTGAGCTACTTTTTGTATGAAAATGTGCTTTAGAAATAAATGTTGTTGTTGTTGTTACAGTTCGTGTTTGTAATTTCAATCTTCTCGTAACAATGCATTTTCCGACTCCAACTTCCGACGTTGCTTTTGCAACACTTTAAAAACCTAACGTAATGTGCCATTCACCATCCACGATTTGGATAAAAACAGTTTCTAAAATTTTGTCTTGTGTACAGGTGGTCGCCAGGTTATGGACATCTGACCATACGACTTACGAACGAGGACGCAGCTGCGACGCATCAGTAACTGCCGCTCCATCATCGTTGGCCTGGGGATGCTGTAAGCTGTGGCTGGAGGGGGGGCAATTTCGCTGCTCACACAGTGTAGTGTCCCTCGGGCGGCTCCCAACGGCAAGCGGTGACCCGTGGTCCGTAGTCACTGGGGCCACAGCTATTGCTCGTGTGCAGGACGATGGTTCGCTGCCCACCCAGTACGCCGCCGCACCTACTGCCTGGACGCAGGCTGGATGGAGCAGAGGGGGGCGTTTCACTGCCCACCCAGCAGAGACGGCTGGTAATGCTGCAAGCGGTGACCTGGTTGTGGCTGAACGGGGCGGCGGGGGTAGCATTGTAGTGTGCCTTGGATGGCTGCCTGTTGAATTGGGGTTGGGCAATTTACTACTCGCCTTTGGCCGCACCGTGTTTGTTCTACAGCATACTGTAGTGGAGGTGACTGTGAGGTGGGCTGGTGATGAACCCCCCCCTCGCCGCCCCCATTCATTCTCAATAGCAAGCAATACTGTTACGCACATAGCAGGAAGTTGTCTCTTGTCAGCACATCAGACGTGTTGACGGGTGCCTTCCTGCTGTGATGGCGTGTACTGTATAGTGCTGTGCTGAAGAGCTCATCTTAACCTTTTGTCTTCACCCTTCAAGAATGTCTCTGAAACACAAATCTGATGCAAGTGCTGGTGATACAGTAAAAAAGAGAAAAATAAAGTAGAAATAATAAAAAGGTCAGAGAGAGGTGAAAGTCCATCATTCATTGGCAGAGCACTTGGTTACAGTCGATCAACAATAGCATTTATTAAAACAATGTACCTGTTCCAACTTACATACAAATTCAACTTACAAACTTACAGTCCCTATCTCGTACGTAACCCGGGGACTGCCTGTCTATATCTTTGCTTTTCTGCTTTCCAAATTTTTGCTATCCCTTCTGACTATGATTCTATTCAGTGTTCTGGTTTGATCTTTCGGTAACAACGCTTTTTGTGACTCAGACTTCTGACGTTACCTATGCAACGCTTTAAAGACCAATGGAACAATCTGCCATTCATCATCCGTGATTTGGATAAGAACAAGTTCTAAAACACGAATACGCGTGTATCTTTGCTTTTCTGCTTTTTAAATTTTTGCTAACCCTTCCAACTACGATCCTGTTTAGTGTCCTGGTTTTTAGCATTTGAATTTCTTTTTCTAATTCCAATGTCTGATGTTATGTATGCAACACTTTAAAAACCAATGCAATGCGCCATTCACCAACCGTGATTTGGATAAAAAAAACATTTCTAACACGATGTCTCTTGCGTGTATCTTTGCTTTTCTGCTTTTGAAATTTTTGCTATCCCTTGTGACAACAATTCTGTTTAGAATCCTGGTTTTCCGCATTTGAATTTCTTTTGATCTTACAGTAACAACACTTTTTCTAATTGCAACGTCTGATTTTATCTATGCAACACTTTAAACACCAACGCGATGCACCATTCACCAACTGTAATTTGGATAAAAACCATTTCTAACACGATGTCTCTTGCGTGTATCTTTGCTTTTCTGCTTTTGAAATTTTTACTATCCGTCCTGACCACGGTCCCGTTTACTGTTCTATGAGTTGAATTTAATTTTGATCTTTCATGAATTACCTTTTTTTCTGACTCTGACCTTAACTGGTTTCCCGGTTATTTATATTTATTCATTATTGCGCCGCTCAGCCCGCAGTTATGGCAATATGCCTAATGGAATAACGGATTTACCTTCTCTTCCTGGGTACAAGGAAGAAAGCCCCCATAGCTTCCCCAATTCACGGTACATCTCCTAAATTCTCATAAATCCATAGAAACCCCATCAGTACAACCACAGCATTGCCGGATGACATTCCTAAAACTAACCCGGCAACAACGCACGGCCACTGCAAGTGTTTTATTGCTCTGATAAAAGCGATTCCCAGTGGGGTTTTCAGACATAAAGCATGGTTGACATCATATTAGGCTGTAAAACGGTGACAAGTTTCCTTTCAAAACTCAAGTGCCTGAGCCATCGGCATTAGTCCCACAAAATCTGTTCACTCTGAAGCTTTTTTATTCTTTGCTTTATCAAAGGATAGCAGTCCTGCAATTATAATTACAGATATCGGTCAATGGCAGCTAAATTGTGCATGTTCACTGTGAATCACGAAGAACTATATACAATTGTTACAGCACCGGAATGCTTAAAAAACAAAGCTCCTCGGAGATATAGAATGTCAGAGGGAGCACTCTGTTCTCGGCACGCCGACTCTGCCACCGAGTGCCTTAATGAGCATTTACAGAAAGCAATCTAATTTAATAAAAAGGGAAAAGAAGGAGCTCTCTTTGGTCTCGGCAATAAATAGGAATTCCCTCCAGCTTATTTTTCAGAAGTCTGTTCTTCTTGGCCTAATGAAGTACATTTGTTTCCAAACTAAAAGGAGTCTCCCCAACTCTTCATTAATGTCAGGCAAGGCAACGACAGGGAATCGGGCAGTGATGGATTGGAGGAAGGCAAGAACGAAATTAGGTGCAGAGGCCGAGTTAGTCAGCAATTGATCAGTAAGTCGCTCTGGCTGCTTATGAGATATAAACGTGGCGCGATTTTTCACTTAGGGTTAAGTCATCAAACATGATTTTGAAAAAAGGAAGTCTCGCTGGTGATATTTAAAGCTGCAGATTGCCATTTGTCTTCGCGCCTTGGAAGCGTTAGGAAATTGAATTCATACGTCTTCCTTAAAAAAAGTGGCTTTGTGGAGTTAAAATTAAACAGATTTTTTTCAAATTTTGCTTAATTTTTTAGTCGTACTGCATGGTGATAAATGGAGGCGAAAGAGAATGGGATTTTTAATTGGTTTTGTTTAGGCTCCGATCACTGAAGGCCACAATGCCACCATTCTGTCTTTATATAGGGGGAATGTGACACTGCAGTCTTTGATTCCAGACCATAAACCAATGCCTGCCTAGTGCATCTTGGTTCAAGCAGAAGATTAATGGTCAGACCAATTGGAATGCACGTCTCCTCCAGCAAATCCCGAGTTTGATGCTAATTTCTTAACTGCAACCCACTGGGGAAACGTGTGAGCAGAAAGAAAATTTCAGGTTTCCACCACGATCAATGGGGTGGTTTGCACTGCTGCCTCAAGCCTCTAGGGATACGGTTTCAGTTCCCAGCCTGACAACTGGTGGTGTGGAGTCAGGATCATCAATTAGATGCCCTTGAAGCAGATTCACAAGTTTTCTAGGGCTCCAAGCCAGGTCCAGTGCTATGAGGGGTAAAAAATGGAGGTGTTGCCCCCTCAGTTTTGGATTAAAGGATTTTTGAACACTTTCCGATACTTAAAATATTCCAATGCAGCAAAAGTGCTCATCTGTCTAATAAACACAGACTCCATTCCATAGTCCAACACTGCAAGTGTAATGATTAATTCACTCCAAACTGTCAAAGTGGTGTGAGGCCTCCAAACTGGCCTGGAAAGCATGTAGAAATTTCCACCAGTATCCCAGATGGGGGTGTGCGTACAGGCCACCTGACACCCACTAAGACTGTCTAGCTTCAGCCTACACTGGGGCCAAAATCTTTCAAAATATTATTATTCATGGTCTCAATTATTTAAAAAATGTCCAGCTAGAGAAGGGATGACCATAAACTCTTGACTAGGAGACAAAATGGACAAACAAGAAATCAATATAAATGAAAAATGTACGTAATAAAAATGCTCACAGAGCACAAAATGAGCCTAAAAAAGGAGCAAGAGGCAACACACAATCCCAAAAGAGTGGTCAAAAAAACAGAGCAAGAAGGTCAAAAATTCAGGAAATCAGTAATAACAAAAAGCAAAAACACAACCGAACTCACCAACACCCAATGCATATAATGTACTGCAAGAGATTGTGTCTTATAAGGTGGAGGGCTCTTATGGTGGTAATTATCCTAATACCTTTTCTCATCTCTCTAAAGCAGGGGTCCCCAGCCCCCAGTCCGCAGCTGTCTGCCAGCCAGGCCGCAAAAGAACTGCCGGCAACGGAGACTCACTCAGACTTTTCAGAACGATTGGCGGGTGGGGTTTTGCAGCGGCGCAGAGAGAGGAGAGAGACCGAGGGTGAGAGAGTATTACAACCCCAATTCCAATGAAGCTGGGACGTTGTGTAAAATGTAAATAAAAACAGAATACAATGATTTGCAAATCCTTTTCAACCTATATTCAATTGAATACACTACGAAGACAAGATATCGAATGTTCAAACTGATAAACTTTATTGTTGTTTTGCAAATCTTCACTCATTTTGAATTTGATGCCTGCAACACGTTCCAGAAAAGCTGGGACAGGGGCAGCAAAAGACTGGGAAAGTTGAGGAATATTAAAAAAACACCTGTTTTGAACATTCCACAGGTGAACAGGTTAATTGGAAACGGGTGTTTGTCATGATTGGGTATAAAAGGAGCATCCCCAAAAGGCTCAGTCGTTCACAAGTAAGGATGGGGCGAGGTTCACCACTTTGTGAACAACTGCATGGGCAAATAGTCCAGCAGTTTAAGAACAACGTTTCTCAATGTACAATTGCAAGGAATCTAGGGATTTCATCATCTACTGTCCATAATATCATCAAAAGATTCAGAGAATCTGGAGAAATCTCTGCACGTAAGCGGCAAGGCCGAATATCAACACTGGATGCCCGTGACCTTCGATCCCTCAGGCGGCACTGCATTAAAAACCGACATCATTCTGTAAAGGATATTACCACATGGGCACAGGAATACTTCAGAAAACCATTGTCAGTTAACACAGTTCGCCGCTACATCTACAAGTGCAAGTTAAAACTCTACCATGCAAAGCGAAAGCCATATATCAACACCCCCCCAGAAACGCCGCCGGCTTCTCTGGGCCCGAGCTCATCTGAGATGGACTGACGCAAAGTGGAAAAGTGTGCTGTGGTCTGACGAGTCCACATTCCAAATTGTTTTTGGAAATCATGGACGTCGTGTCCTCCGGGCCAAAGAGGAAAACGACCATCCGGATTGTTATCAGCGCAAAGTTCAAAAGCCAGCATCTGTGATGGTATGGGGGTGTGTTAGTGCCCATGGCATGGGTAACTTGCACATCTGTGTAGGCACCATTAATGCTGAAAGGTACATACAGGTTTTGGAGCAACATATGCTGCCATCCAAGCGACATCTTTTTCAGGGACGTCCCTGTCCTTATTTCAGCAGGACAATGCGAAGCCACATTCTGCATGTGTTACAACAGCGTGGCTTCGTAGTAAAAGAGTGCGGGTACTAGACTGGCCTGCCTGCAGTCCACACCTGTCTCCCATTGAAAATGTGTGGCGCATTATGAAGCGCAAAATACGACAACGGAGACCCCGGACTGTTGAGCAACTGAAGTTGTACATCAAGCAAGAATGGGAAAGAATTCCACCTACACAGCTTCAACAATTAGTGTCCTCAGTTCCCAAACGCTTATCGAGTGTTGTTAAAAGGAAAGGTGATAACACACAGTGGTAAACAGGCCCCTGTCCCAGCGCTTTTGGAACGTGTTGCAGGCATCAAATTCAAAAAGAGTGAAGATTTGCAAAACAACAATAAAGTTTATCAGTTTGAACATTCGATATCTTGTCTTTGTAGTGTATTCAATTGAATATAGGTTGAAAAGGATTTGCAAATCATTGTATTCTGTTTTTATTTACGTTTTACACAACGTCCCAACTTCATTGGAATTGGGGTTGTACAACGAAGTATTTTTATGGTCCCCATATGACACAAGTCTATAGAATCTCGTTACTACGAAGTATATTCAGCAGATATTTTCATTACAATGAAGTGACCTTGAAATGCTTGAACGAATCATCCACAGAGCAGTCAGATCTGTGGTCGCAGCTCAGTTGTGCACATTTGCACAACAATCCCCAAACAGAAACACTGTATAAAAAAAAAAAACACCTTTTTCTTCGAACTTTCCTCGTACTGTTTTTTTTTTTTTTTTTGCTATTTTTGTTTTCTGTGGTTTTCAGCAATATCTTTTTGCTTATTGCTTGTCAACATTTGAAAAACATCCATTGGAATTTAACTCAGTCACCCTCCTATAGAAACGGCAGACACGAAAAAACAGTAACAGTGTTAATGTTTGTGATGTGCAATCTGTTGGAATGATAAATGCAATGCATATGTCCTTGTTATATGCAAAATAGAACAAAAATCTCGGGTTGCAAACGTATGCGAACTGCTTAATAACTTAGTAATAATAGAAATGTAATGTAAATTGTGTATAAAACTGCCCTACGAACCCGCCCCGAATCCTCAACCCCCCCACCGGTCCCTGGAAAAATTTGCTTCTAGTGAAGTGGTCCTTGCTGTCAAAAAGGTTGGGGACCACTGCTCTAAAGGATAGAAGAGTGACACATTCCACTTCTGACATCACTTCCATCATACACCCTGCTGGACCCCATATAACCAAATCCTACTCCACCTCACCTCAGTCAAGTCTTGGACCCCTGTCTTGGAGGGTGAACAAATATGACATTAATATGTATGAAACCGTATTCCTGTTAATGTGCGTATAACCTTTGAATAGTTGTATTTTGTGAAGGTTTGAAATAAAAATCTCTTTTTTTAGGGCAGTGCCAGTAGCCTTGTATGAATCTGAATTTAGCCATGGAATAAAAAGAAGGCTGGACGCGTTTGACCAAAGATGCTTGTAGCGGGGCTACATGGTTAGTGCTGTCAAATGTCAGTACTAAGTGCGTCTCGTTTCCATTGTCCCGTTTGCTGTTTATGTGTGTGTATCAGTAAATGGATGATGGAAGAAGACCACAGCCTCAAACCTGGAAAACACCTGTTCTTTATTAATCAATTACAGCCGTCACAGGACTATTTAAGTAATCGGAGAGGAGAGAGGAAGGAGGGAAGAGAGGAGAGGAGAGGAGACAGGAGACCATTCGTTTTCAACCACGTATCAACTTACTTGCTGTTTTTTCACATCACGCCTTTGCACCAGTTTATTTTTCATTTTGCTGGACTGTCTTTCATCCTTCATCTGCTGAGACCCCGGGGTCGATTCGTCATCCACCATACGCCGAGGAATCACGGTGAGGTAGCTCCATTTGCCGGGAAAATCAAACAACACATTTTTCTCTAGTTCAGTCATCTGTATTCAGGACAGTTTTTATAACCGGACTCAAGTTCACGATCATTCAGTATATCATTCATTTCTTGTTATTTGTGTTGTTTGTTATATGTTACAGGGGCAAGGGAGGGTTTTGTTGTATTTATTTATGGTGGTGTCTCGTTGTTGATGTGGTGGAGGGATATTTAAATTTATATATGTTTCTTTCTATTTGTGCATTTGTCTTGTTGTTTCATTGAATACATTTAATCAGTATAATTTTACATATCTGCTTTTGTGAGTTTTATTTACACCGTCGATTGTGGGGAAAAGTGTACTTTGTTAGAGGTACGGCTTGATAGTTAGATTCATTCTCAGTAAATTATTCAGGCCACAGGTCTTAGAGGTGTAGCTGCCGGCTGGGTAAGGGGTCGGCCGTTACATGCTTGAGACAGACCATGGAAATAACATGGCCAAGAACATTTACTAATGAGGATTTGAGAGAAAAGATTGGTCAAATACAGCAGAGTGAAATAGGCATAACGAGAATGATAAGATGGGCAGGACATGTATGGAGCACGGACAACTCCAGGACAGCAAGAAGAATGGAAGGATGGTTTCTAATAGGAAGAAGGTGGAAAGATATGACGACAGAGGAAGTAAGAGACAGAGGAGCAAAAGAGGAAGAAACCTGGAGGAGGTGGCACCGGATAGAGAGAAGTAGAGAAGGCTTTATAACAGGTGGGGACGCGGTATCAAAAGATAAGAGAAGCATGGCTAACACTTTTTGTTTTTTCATCTCATGATATATGGTGATCACGAAAGTGCTCCAACCCTTTAGGTCCACATGCACATACACACACACACACAGTATATACATACACACTACTGGTCAAAAGTTTTAGAACACCATAAGTTTTTCTAGTTTTTTTTATTTAAATCAGTTAAAGTTCAATGAATGACCTAAAATGGTGAAAAGGTATGTAGCAGAACTGCCAGAGGATTAAATGCAAACTTTAGGTTAGCAAAAACTGAAAAAAAAAGGAAATTTCAAAATTACTACTAATGGGCCTCCTTCAGGGGACAACTAACAGGTTAAAACCTACAGATGTTCTGAAGAAATTCAAGTAAATGAAGCATTACAAGTTGAAGTAAACAATTTGCACAGGTGTCCCAACTTCTGTTGATTACTTTAAAAAACCCTCTCTGTCTTAAAGGGATATGTTACTACACCCTCTTGAAGTACTACTTGGACAATATGACACGTTATAATGGCAAGAAAATGGCGATTAACAAATGAAATGAGACAGACTTTTATTACTGTTATAAAAGCAGAGGCCTTTCGTTTAGAGAAACTGCAAAAGAAAGTGTCAGTGAGTCCAGAGGTGTCCTACACAATCCAAAGGCAACTGGAAACTGGAAGAAACTCTTGCAGGAAGAGATCTGGCAGAGCCAAAGTCACCAGTCAATCAAAAGTAGAGTTTCTGAGGGTCAGCAGCTTGTGTGGTCACAGGCGCCTCACAGCACAACAGCTTAACAGTGCAGGTCGACAAAGTGAGTGTCAGTTTGGACTGTGAAGAGGAGACTTTGTGCTGCAGGTTTGACAGGGAAAGTGGCAGGAAGAAAGCCATTCATTAAAGGACAAAACAGGGCCTTGAAATACCAGCTATGGATGACTGCAGACTAATACATCCAAATTTGAAATCTTTGGTTCATCACTTTGGGTGTTTGTATGTCGTCAAGTTGGTGAAAAGATGGTCCCTCAGTGTGTAACACCAACTGTCAAACCTGGAGGAAGACGTGTGATGGTCTGGGGTTCTTTTGCTGGAGGCAGAGTTGGTGACTTGCACAGAGTGACTGGCATTCTGAATCAAAAGGGTCACCACAGTTTGGCTGTTATATCAGAAAAATATGCAAGCTATTTTGATGAATCAAGGATTTTAATAAAATTTTTGTACACTTAATGATTCCTTGAGTTATTTTTTTTTTTTTTTAATTTGTCACTGTTTATTTGTTGTATGTCTTGATTTAATGGAACATTAACATACTTAAAACAAACAACAGAGGTGCTCTAAAACCTTTGACCATTAGAGAGAGTATATATATCTATATCTGTCTATCTCTCTCTATATATAAATATATATGCAACATTCCATGATCTGCTTCTCGCAACTGAAGAGGGCACCATGGCAGATGTTTGCCAAGGGCAGACCAACCACATGCGTTACCTGGTAGGTAACCACCAATACAATCAGGTCGGGACTCAGACTACGAATGCAATGAATGTAATTACTCCGGACCTACAGGCTGTGAAATAAACAAACCAAATGCTGTGGCGTAGTGTAAAGGGGCTTCGTCTCTGACGCTGACGTCCGAGGTTCGATCCCTGTGAGGGGAGCAGTGCAGTGTGTACGCCTGATGAGCCCAAATGAAGGCAAAACACGTGTCACGTACTCTTTGCATCATTTGACAGTAAATTATGCAACATATATATATATATATATATAAATATAAATATATATTAGGGCGAAACACGTGTCGTGTACTCTTTGCATTATTTGACAGTAAACTATTTCAACCATTCTATGATCTGCTTCTCGCAACTGAAAGAGGGCACCATGGCGGATGTTAGCCGACTTGCTGACCAACCACTAAGCGTTACCTGGTAGGTAACCACCCATACAATCAGATTGTGATTCAGACTACGAATGCTGTGAATGTAAAATATATATATATATATATATATATATATATATATATATATATAAAAATATAAATAAAATATATAAATATATATATATATATAAATATAAATAAATAATGCTGGTTAGGTGGATTGGCGATTCTAAATTGGCCCTAGTGTGTGCTTGGTGTGTGGGTGTGTTTGTGTGTGTCCTGCGGTGGGTTGGCACCCTGCCCAGGATTGGTTCCTGCCTTGTGCCCTGTGTTGGCTGGGATTGGCTCCAGCAGACCCCGTGACCCTGTGTTCGGATTCAGCGGGTTGGAAGATGGATATATATTATATATATATATATATATATATATATATATATATATATATATATACATACACATACACACACTCTTGATCATAAAATCAGACCCCAACTTATACACCTGTTCAAAAATACAATAAGATGTATTACATCTTCTTGCCTCCTCCAATCTCCCACCAGTTTCTCAGACGAATTTTGTTGCAGCAGCCGTTACCAAATTCTTTCGCCACTTCAACGACTTTCAATTTGAAACCAGCTTCATATTTTCTTCTGATTGAACGCTCCATCGTAGATAAGGGATGCTCTTACGATAAAGGTATGAGGGTGTGAGATACAAAAAACACAGATCAGTGCAAACGTCACTTCAGAACAGTTCGGGCACCACCGTGTGGTCACGTAGGCACAATACATAGAAAGAAAAAAAAAAAAGGCCGTGTGCTCCGTGGTTACTGTTTCAGCTGGGTGTTAGCATATCATAATCTCTTGGATCAATAGCGTGAGTTTTCCACATTTGACTTATACGACAGACATTATAAAATACCAGAAATTATATATAAAATTTAAATTTCTCCTTGGGGACAAAAAAAAAAAAAAAAAGGCATCTATCTACATAAAAGAAATCTGAATACCAGCCATGGGATGAACCCTAGCTGAAACATAGCATACGGAAATGTCTTTCAAAAATGTACACATAAAATTGTTTTTGTCTTATTAGAAACATACATGATAGGGTTATAGATGTGAAGCAGAATTAGTCCAGAAAGGAACAATGTTTCAATTGTGGCACGCGGCTGGGGGTGGTACCCAGCCGGGACGCCCAGGAGGAGGGCTCATTCCTCCTCCGGACCACGAGGGGGCGGCCGCCCTGGTTCCTTTGAGGGCCACGGGTGCAGGGCTTGGAAGCCCAACCCTGTAGGGGCCCGTGGTCTCCGCCAGGGGGCGCCCCCATGCCTGAAGGACCCGGAACCCCAACACTTCCGCCACACCAGGAAGTACTGGGGGGAAGAAGATTGGGAACACCCGGAGGGCTTCCGGGAAAACAGCCGGCACTTCCGCCACACAGGGGAGTGTCTAGGGAGTGTCGGGGATCACCTGGAGCCCATCCGGTCACTTATAAAAGGGGCCGCCTACCTGCAAAGAAGGATTGGAGTCGGGTGAGGAGTGGACAAGGTTTTTGAGGCAGGAGAGAGGAGGCGGCCTGACGAGCAGGCAGAGAGAGCGAGAGCCTGGACTTTGGGGGAGATTGGTGCTTTGGCACTGGGTTGGTGCACTTTATTGAACTGTATATTAGTGTAAATAAACGTGTGGTGGACTTGAATATGGTGTCCGTCTGTCTGTGTCCGGGCAGCTTATCACACAATTCATAAGCCTTTCAAAAAAGCAACTCCATGTTATATTGGAGAAATGAGGTGAATGGGCTTGATGAGCTTTGTTGTCTGTTGTGATGTTCTTAAGGCAGTACAGGTTGTGGTTCAAAAAAAAAAAAAATATAGGAAACCTATCGCAAATAAATTACACTTGTGTCACAATTAAGTTTCCAGTGAATTCATTTGGTATTTTCTATGACTTGAATGCTGCTTTATTGTTTTTTTTCCCCAACTGCCTTCTATCGCTGTGCCATTATAAGTGCCAGCACCGCTTCCTGCATTGCTAGGGGTGTGGTTTCTAGGGTTGTGACCCACAGTGCAACGGGACAAAAGGCAGCTGGAGATCCCTTTTATTATCCAATCAGCAGATATGAACTTATCAAAATTAAAGAAAAATACTTCAAGGAAACCTTTTGTTATTGTGCTTCTTGCGAGTTTCATTTGGTGAGACCCATTTGCCTTCTTTATCGACTTTGATTCTTGTCACTTAATAGGATGTTAGCCAAGTTCATTTTCACTTATTTATTTATTTATTTTTTTAAACATGCTTCTCCCAGTTAGCTCATTAAATAAATCAACCACTTCGTTTATTGGCAGGACAGCTCGCTTTAAAAATAAATTTGCCCACAAATGAGTCATCCAAGGAAGCATGTCTTAGATTTCATCCAGCAAAACTGTCTGCTGGACCAACCAGCTTGTGAAACGTTCATCTAGTTGCTTTATTGTAAAAATAAGGCAGATGCGCTCCACTGAGTTATGAATAATAGTAGACAATCCTGCCGTTGACTTTTGAGGCAGGCAGTTACAGGTTACTCAAGAGAGGAGAAAGAGAAGCCATCCTTTGTTTGGTTCACTGATCTTCTAATGGTGCCCCAGGAGGGGCTTCATACGCAATAAAAAATAATTATCAAAAACCACTGACACGGAAAAAAGATCCATTCATTAAGTCGCCTCTGAATACCTAACAGCTGGAGAACAATACACTGTTTGAAGAAGAGACATGCTAACGTAAGGTGGAAATGGAAATAGCAACTAAATATCATGTAAAACCAAGAAAAAAATATTGAGGTGTGAACAGACATGCAGGGGAGCAATCAGACTGCTGCAGTACTAAGAGGTAATTCCTAATCAATTTACTTTTAGTTTTAAACCCGCTCCTCTTAAAAGTGCACAGACATATCAAAACTCTGAACACCTTCAGATGCAGATTCCCACCATGTAATGTTCTTGACGAGATTCAGAGATGAAGCCCAGCATGACAATCCACAGAGAATCTCAGGAATTACGCACGACACAGTGGAAACTCCCGAGTCTAAAACCGTACCTATCATGTGTGGCTTTCTCTCAGCCTTAGATTGTTATTGCAATACTTCCAATTTTATAAATAAATAGAAAGCAGAACATAACAATCTCAAACCCACTTAATTCAATTCAAGTTTGTAGTGGGCCAAAGCCTAACATCCAGAAGAACTGGGCACAAGGCAAATAAATAAATAAATAGGCAGATAAATAAAAAGCCCTGGGCCGGATGTCAGTCTATCTCCTGGCTGCCCATGCACATGCCAACACTCTCAGTCACACAGGGCCAATTTTTTAACGCTAATACATTACAATACAATACTTAGCTAATACTTCACATCGGGATCTCAAAGGTAAATCGGAGGGTCTGGAGAAAACCCAAGTCGGCATGAGGAGAATGTGCCACCTCTACCGGGACCACAGTTCCACCATGCTGGCTACACACACTCCTATACTGTATATACTAGCCAAAGTTCCTGGCATATAACGGGTTAAAGTACCGTAGGAAAGCCAATCCTTGGGCGTCTTAAATGTTGACTCTTTAATCATCGCTTGCTGTCCGTCATCCACACCACATCTTTTTCTTAAAGCCTGCTCTCAGGAGTCGAGAATTTTGTCTTTTTGCGTCTGGTTGGATTCCATAATTGCTGTAACTCCTTGCTGGGTTGGCACCAAGAAGGCCACTTCTTAATATTTTCTGTAGTTTCACAAATAAATGTTTAATTCCATATTAATAAACTGGACGGCTTACTGAATAACTGATACAACATGTAAGTTGGCCAGAATTATTGGTTTTTGTGTTGTTCCCTCTTTTGAACCTCAATTCTTCATGAAGCTTTTAAAACTGAACTATATGTTAAAATGGCTGTTCTATAATATACACCCAACATGTCATGAAAATCCACTCAGCTCTTCTGAAATAATGCTGGTTTTTGTGGTGCTGGCCCTCTCATTACAACTCCTTAATTACATTCTCCACTCCATGAAGTTGATAATTTTAAAATGGACAAACAACAATGTAAAAACAAAACTTAATGAAAGTAGACACCGTTAGTTTTGAGTGATGTGCAGTTTTTTGGTTGGTACCCCCATCACACTTCCTGTTTCCACTGAAATGCTTACAATTGAGCGAGTCCCTCCTTGTAAGTCATGCCAAACCTAAACATTACACCTACTTCATGGCCATTGGCTGAACCATTTTGGTGTGATAACGTCGTGGTTTTGGTTTTACACTCTCACTTCATCATTATAACCTAGTGTCTCCATTTACCTTCTGAAACTTTTAACAGTTGTGCTAGAATCTCCAAGAAGGAAGATCAGAATATCACCCTTGGTGTTTCAAGTGTGACTGTCAGAGGTTTCTGCTCGATTCACCAAGGGGGACCCCCACCCGAGCTCCGACTGTAACGCTCTTCAACCTTTGGTGGGTGTCATAAAGACACTTACATGGTGTGACAGGCGGCCGGGTCCCATGCCCGGACGAGATGCCCCTGCTGCATATGTTCCGGGGGAGCAACCATGGGCAACTCAATACCTCCCCTGGGACGCTTGGTGGCAGCCTCCCTGGCCGACGGTGATTCCCCAATCTCCCACAGGGCTCCATGGGAGATGGAGTCCTCCACAACCTGGTTGGGAGCTGGGGTGGCCGCTAGGGGGTGCTACCTGGATTCAACAGCCCGGCTGGACGAGTCTTCAGCCCCACCCGGGAGTGCAATTGGGACCAGGTGGTCAAGTACCTGGAACACTTCCAGGTGGGCTATAAAAGGGGCCAGCCACCACCACTCGACGGCCAGAATCGGGAGGAAGAGGACAAGGTTGTCTGGGAGGAGTGGTGGTGCCAAGGTGGAGAGTTGTGTGTCTTGTTTAAGTGCTTTGGGACTGTGTATTGCCTGTGGGGTTCACGTAGAAGACGTGCCCCACAGGTGAAGAAAAATAAAAAGCCTGTTGGATTTTACACGTGCCTCTGCGTCAGTCTGTGCCGGGTCAGGCGCTATATAGCGCCGTTTACAATGGAAAAAAAACTGTCAAAACACCAGAAAGGTGGACTTCCAGAAATTACTTCTCAGAAATTACACACGACACAGTGGAAACTCCCGAGTCTAAAACCGTACCTATCAATGATTTTATAAACAACAAGAAATTCCTACCTTGACTTACTGTATGTTCACATGGCACAATATTTATTCTTTCCTTCTGAAACACTGAAGACAAAGCAGGGGACAACCGTAAAGTGAAGTTGAATCCTTTGGGCGCACTCACTCTCATGACCACTCAGCGGCTCCTGAGGTGCTTATGTTTATAATGGTCACAGTGGGAGGAGAAGAGAGTCATGGTAGTATGCCGCTCTGACAATTGTGCTCAAAGGCTCCAACAATTTCATTCGATTCTCCAAGGAGGTCGCCCTGATGTCTGTGCCACATTCACCAAGGTGAAGCTCTGAGGATCGCACTCAAATCTCCAAGGAGTGGGTGGGGGTTTGTTGGGTGACTGTCTGAGGTTTGTGCTCAATTAATACATTGTTAAGTGATGTTCACACTGCACCAATTCACCAAGGGGGGCTACTACCCAAGTTCTGATGATCACATTCTCCCACACCCTTGGTGGATCATGACGACACTTGTATGGAGAGAGAAAAAAAAAAACGTTGCGACACCAGAAAGGCTGTGAAACACTGTCCTAGACTAGAACTCCTGACAATGTCTATGGTTTTCCGTAAGTCATGGACTTCCAATAGAAATCATTTTATATACAATAAGAAATTCCTACCATCTTTTTACATTCACTTGTGCACAAAAGTATTTTCCTGCTAAAGCACTGAATATAAAGCAGGGGATAACTGTTGAGAGGACACTAGTACTTTGCAGAGCCCACTCACTCTCATGTACGTGCAGCATCTCCCAGAATACAACTCCAGACATTTCAGGTATTTTTCCGAAATTCATTGACCTCTAACACCAATGATATTACATACAAAAAGAAATTCCTGCCATTACTTATGTTCACTTTGCTCAAAACTTATTCTTTCCTGCTAATGCATTAAACCATAGAGGGGTCTCCAGTCCTTTGCAGGACTCACTCACCCTCATGCATCTCCTAGAACAGTGCTCCTCCAACACACAGAGGTTCCCAAGGTGCCAATCATTATAATGGTGGTGGGTGAACAGGTGACTCAGGATGGGTCGCCGCTCCGGCAATCACAGTCAATCCCATGAGCAGTTTAAAGATCCAGCGAGCAGCGTGAAATCGCACGTCAGGGGATGACAGCAGTGTACTAACTGATCTCTCTTTGTTCCGACAGGAAAGACGAGAAAACGCTGCCTTGAGTTCACCTGAAAACCCTAGCCAGCAGAACAAGCCACTTCCGGGTTCCTTCCTTCCGTCTGGTCCCCCAATGATGACGTCACCACATCCAACCTACCTCAGCGGCTCCTTTCCCAGCATTCCCTTTCCATTTCCGTCCCCACAGCATAAAATGTCCGCCGATCACCATACCCATTGTCTGTAATGTATTTTTTTTTTGTTCTTTATTTCGCCTTTTACAATTTCTTGTATTAGGAATTTGTTAGTTTTCGTATACCGCTTGGGGTCAGAGCGCAGGGTCAGCCATTGTACAGAACCCCTGGAGCAATTTCAGGTTAAGGGTCTTGCTCAAGGGCCCAGCAGAGTAGGATCTCTTTTGGCAATGACGGGGATTCGAACCAGCAACCTTCTGGATACCAGCACAGATCCTTAGCCTCAGAGCCACCATTTCGTGACTGACCAGAGAACTGAAACACAACGGTTCTTACAGTATAAGGGGACAGATTCCCCAACTCTTAAAGATTGTGTTTGTGCTTTCTTTTACACATTTTTAGAATTTACTGCGGGCCAATTAAAAATGGATCACAGGCCGCAGTTGGCCCGTAGGCCGTAGTTTAGACACCCCTGACCAAGGCAGATGTTATGATGTTCAGGCCCGTTTCACTAAGGATGGGGGGCTCTGATGATGACACTATAAATCACCAAGGGGGACCCCTCTGATGTTTGTGTGTGATTTACGAAGGGGAATTCCCCACCCAAAGTCTCTCAATTTTGTGCACATCTTTGGTGGGTTACAAAGATACTTACTGTACATGGATAAAACTCACTCATGGACGAAGCAGAACTTCAGAGAAGGTCAAGGATTCCTGCAAGTCTCAATCTGGAAAGCCAGATGATACTCAAATGCGACCAAGATATTCTGAGCGTCTCTCACTTTCACACGACACAATACTTATTCTTTCCTACTGATGCAACAGAACTACACTCCACCAGTAAAAGAGAATTTATGCTGCATTACAGATAATATATTGGATCTGAATAAAGCTTTCTATCTTGTGTTCATTCTCTTCAAATGAAAACAAAAAGAATAAATAATCACATTAGAAAAGCAAAGAGGTTTGGTGATGCTCATACATATTGTCTCTTCGCATAATCAATGTGCACGCCTAGCCCATTATTAAAGGGAAGTGTTTCACAGGCTCCCCCTGATCCTTCAGCATCAGCCATCATTTTTCCTGAATGGAATTAACTTCTGCTGAATGCACTGTCAAGATGCTAGACTTTATGCAATGTTATAAATGTTAATGTTCTCTATAGTTACAATGCGCAAAATTAAAAGGAAAATTACTGTTCAAAGCAGGCTACAAAATTATAACTCAGCCTGACAAAGCTGGTAGCCGAGGATTCCTTTCACTAACGTTTCTCCCACACGAGCACGTGCCCTTCCATTATTAGTCCAGATCTGCTTTAGCACAAACTACTCCTTTGGTCTGCTTAGGGATGAAATTGTCATTCATGACAGCTCATTGCGGGCGACAAGGTGGAGCAGTGGTAGGAGACCAGGGTTCGTATCCCAAGTCCTCCCTGCGTGGAGTTTGCATGTTCTCCTTGTGTCTGCGTGTTTTTCCTATCACAGTCCTAGACATGCAGCTTAGGTGGATTAGCATCACAAAATTGGGCATAGTTAGTGTTTGGTTTGTGTGTGTGTGTGTGTGTGTGTGTGTGTGTGTGTGTGTGTGTGTGTGTGTGTGCGCACCCAGCAATGGACTGACATCCCTGTCCTGGGTTTGCTCCTGCCTTGTACCCAATGATAGCTGGGATAGGCTCCAGCAGACCCCCCGTGACCCTGTTCAGGACTAAGTGGGTTAGAAAATGACTGACTGACAGTTATGTCCCCGTCCCCCAACACCTTTAAAGCACTTGAATGTGTTTTTAGGTTGCCTTTCACACAGTGGTTAATTTCTGAGCTCCATAAAAGCTTCTGCCTTTAGTGAAACTCAAGCGGGACTCAAAAGAAACAGAATAGAAGGAAAGGCAGGAAAGAGCTTTTCATACTGTACTACATTATCATTCATGTTTCAAGTATGACTTTTATGGCTTAATTTTCTTAATGCTTAAACAACACAAAATGTAGAAAGTTTGATCTAATGTTGCACCATCAGTATTATATTCACGGTTAGATCTTTATTTGTTTGTTCTTGCCTCCTTGGATTCAAAAACTAGATTTGCCATCTGTAGCGGTAATAGCTGTGACTGGCAGCGTCCCGTAACTCTCACAGCGTTCACCTCAGTGACATGTGCAGATTTTCAACTGTGAACTGCATGTTTCAAGTCCTGCCACATCTCACTGGGGTTAAGGTCTGGCCATTCCAAAACTCTATTATTTTTCTCCAGCTCTTCTGATATCGAATTGTCTGTGTATGTTTTGGATCACTACCAGGCAGCGTGACCGCTATAGCTCTTTGACGAATGGTCTGACATTTATCTTAAGAATGCTTCGAATCTGATCCGCGATGCTTCTGCAGTCATGCTTGCCTATTGCTACGGGATTCTTACTGTGGAATACACAAACAAAAACGGGGCTCTCTTGGCCAAAATGTTTCACTGATCTGTCCATAGGACATTGTTCTGGGAAAAAAAAAAAAAAATCATCCAGGTTCATTCCCACAAATCTCAGGTGAGCATTCATGTACTTATGAGTAAACCAGTAACGATGGACTGCACAATATCTGCTTAATAAGAAGCACTTATTGCTCAAGTAACATTCCTGCTTCACTTTAGTTGTATCGCTCGTTAAGATTTTGAACCCTTTTTGCTTACTTTAGTCTTAAACAGCTGCAGTCTTGGTTTTTAATTGCCAATTTTTAATCGCCTAATTAGCAATAACATGCAAATGACAAAAGAGACCAGCACTTCTCCATTTAGCTTGTTACCATTTACACCTCTGTGTGTATTTATCATGCACTATTGGGTTTAATTAAATACTTGGAAGGAAAGTGAAGAGAAAAAAGTGAAGGACTGAGAATTACTCCTCCATTTTAGCCTTCAAATCATTAGGATGATATCCTTAGAAAGGGGAAGAAAGTCTAGGATACGAGAATTACCTGACATAGCAGAGTTAAAGCACTAACAAGCCATGAAATTAAATTATTGGCAAGAATTGCTTTCTAATTAAGCCACCAGGTTAGAACAAACACCTGCAGCCACTGCGGCCCTCCAGGACTATGACTGAGGACCCCTGGCTTAGAGGTTGATGTGCTTGCTGCTTCCTGAGCAGCTCTTCTTCACCCTAGCGGCCCGCTTCTTCTCTTCTTTCACTGGCATCACTTTGCTTTAAAACTGATTAAATTAGCGTGTGTTGCAATTACTTAGTACGTTTTCCTTAATTTTTCACTTAAGCTGGCACTTGAGGCAGATTGACGACTTAAGAATGATTTAAGATATGAAGAGGTAGGGGAAGTGACGGCGAAGGTGGTAGGGATGAGAACAGGTGCCGCATGGCCGCTGCCAAGATTCTACAATAAAATAAAATAAGAATAAAAAGAGGAATAACCTTGGAGGTCAATCATCACACCGATAGCAGATAGTAGACGTCACGTAGTATACGTGTACCAAATTTCAAGTCAATAGTTCAAACAGACAAACGGACAGCCACAGTAGCGTATTATATAAGAAGATTAGTTTACTTATTAGTTACTGCCTTTCAACTCTACCATGGAATGTGTGTTCCTAAGGGTAGTCATGAACCCAGACCTTAACTTGGACAATGTTGGTCTACACATCCCTAGATGTTATCCTAGGGTTCATTCTGAATTCACAGAAAATAATTTATATGATTTACTTTCTGAGAGATTCTGTGGGATGGCCATTTTTGGGAAAACCAACAAGAGCCATCTATTTGTAGAGCTGAAGCACCACAATGTCAGTAAAGCTTTAGGACAGCAGTTTTAGAATGGAAAAACGTATGCACAGGATGGAATTTTTATACACGTGGATAGAAAAGCAAGTATCGAAAGACAATTGTATGTAGTTTAAAAAGGTAAAATAGTTAAAGTGCTAAAGAGAGTGCACGTTGAACCAAATATCTCAAGTTAGGTTTAAGGTTTATGCCATGAAGAATGTGGGCACCGTTCATATTGAACCTAACTTGAACCTCTTTCCTAAAGCCACCTTCTTAAAAAACTGTACTGACGCAAAGTACAGTACCACACTAATCACTAACTTTAACTTCTGTCCTTCAACTGCCGCCCAAAAACTGTTCTGACATAATGTCCTAAAACTATAATGAGCACATGGTGCCATTTACACTAAACTCTAACCTTTACCTCAGTCCAGATCTTGCCATTTAAAAACCATACTAATGTTATGTAATATACTAATCTCTAACTTTAAGTCCTGTCGTTCCAAAACTATTCTGACGTAATGTCCTAAAGTTGCACAGAGAATATGAAGCTTTCACACTAAGCTCCAACTTTAACCTTGGTTCTAAAACTGCAACCCTAAAACTGTACTGACATTATATTATGTGGCACACTAATCACTAGCCAGAAATTCTGATCTAAAGCTGCTGTCCCAAAACTGTTGTGACATTATGAGCTAAAGCTGCACTGAGCACAGATTATCATCTATATATATAAAATCCCTATGTGCGTCCAGGTGTCCGTGTGTGGGTGTCTTCTGATGAAGTGCGCATGCGCGGGGCACGGTGCGATGCGCGATATTACTGTCAGAGAAAGTTAGAGGCGTTTTACGGAAGTACAAACCAGTATTACTGCGAGAGGAAATTAAAGGTACACAATACAGTGACGCATATTACAGCCACATACAAGCCAGTATTACTGTCAGAGGAGATTAAAGGCATATTACCGACGCGCACGCCTATATTACCGCCAGAGAAAATTAAAGGTATATTACGGACGTACAAGCCAGCGGACGTACAAGACGGTATCCTTCAATAAGGGCGCGCACAAAAAGGCGAGCCTCAAAAGGGCGACCGCAATTGGGCGCAGCGAATAAAGGCGTGCATAAATAAAGATCTGCACCTTTGTTGCTCTTCACATATTCTAGAGCCATTTGAACTAAATTATCGACGAACGCTCAATTGAGGTCGCCCTTTTGAAGCTCGCCTTTTTGTGCGCGCCCTTATTGAATAGAGCCGTACAAGACAGTATTACTGTCACAGAAAATTAAAGACACACAATACACGGCGGCAGCCCACGAACAACGGTCAGCTCAGCAAGTAAACATCAAAAAAAGAAAGGCTGAAAGAAAGAAACATACAACCAACAAAAAGAACGAGGTCAAAGTCCCTTGCCATTTAATATAGACTGTTCCTACTAATGTTTATGCACTACTGTTCTAGCGCCCGTTATTGTAACGGGCTAAATGACTAGTTCACAATAAACTCGAACCTTAACCTCCACCCTAAAATTGTACTGACAATACGTACCACTCTTACCCCAAACCTTAACTTCCATGCTAAAACTGCCATCCCAAAACCGTTCTCACATTATGTCCTAAAGCCACACTGAGTGCATGACTCTGTTCACACTAAACTCTAACCTTAACCTACATACCTCAATAATCACTAACCTTAAGTTACGTCTTAATGGTTTTGGGACGAACGTTTTCTGTCCTAAAACTGTACTAAGCACATGGAGCCATTCACACTAAACTCTAGGCTGAACCTTCATCCTAAAATTCAGCTTATGTCTTCATCGCATTTGTCCCTAACCTTAAGTTCCACCCTAAAGCTGCTGTCCCAAAACTGTCCTGACACTGTGTACCACACTAACCCCTAACCTTAACTTTGGTCCAAAAAATGCCGTCCCTAAACAGACATTGTGCCCTAGAACTGCAACCTAGGTGGGCCTTTGAACCTTTTAGGTTTACCTGTTCCTGTTTTTTTTTTTTAAACTGTAGCCCTAAACACCCTGTACACATCTGTCATTATTTTAATTATACCCTTTTCTTTTATATAATTCTGCCACTTTGGTGTTATTTGCATTTGAGGCTAGCTCAAAAGCGTTCCCTAATGGTCCCAGTTAGAACGTTATGCATACATGTACCAAGAGGTACTCGGAAATCGTTCCTCAAATTAATGGAATGATATTTATTGAATACATTAAAAACACTATTAATAATCTGCCATTCAGGTCCACAAATATGTACAAAGTTAGACTTGGTGGGGACAGCAATTTTCACTGGACAAAGACACTCAATGCCCTGGAGCTGGTTACAGTACAAGAAATGTGCCAGATCTGAGAAATGTGTGGTCTCTAAATGGTACAAAAAACTTTTTCTAGGGACGAGCACACAATAGAGTAGCGGGACGTGTTAAGTGGTAATTTAGGTGTACCCCCAAGCTGAGAGGCATATTAGGTCACACTTACACCCCACTATACATTCTGCACTGCTACCTGGCCCTTTTAATAGGTGTTTGAGTTCAGCTTGGTGGGGATACCTGGGCTGTCTGGGGAGTGCTAAGCAGAGAGCTATGGACTCCCATTTCTAACCCTTGACATCATCTAGGAAATTGACCAGGAAGAAGTTCCTGGATGAGGCATAAAAGCTACCTTAGGTCATGACGTCCATGAGCTTGTAGTCAGACTAGTAATGACAGGTAAGTTCTCACCTGGCAGGAGGACAAGAAACAAGAGCAACTGGAGTCAGAATTACGTGAAGTTAAGGAAGGAGTGTACATTCCTGGAGTGGACCAGTGATGTGTGTTAAACAAGATCCAGAGAGGCTTATTGGATGTCTTCATTTCTGCTGCTTTGTATGATTTTTGCCTCCTTCTCTAGCTACCTACTCTTGAGTTTTCACTTCTGTTAATTAGTCAAACATTTTCAATTACCTGGGTTTCCTCTGTGCTCGGTGATGGCTTGTGTGCCCCCTACAGAAGACAATGCCTGCACATTCACATCTTTAAGGGTTCATGCAGTGAAGCTCACATAAATGGTAAAATCAATGCGTTCGGCCATTTTCAATTAAATCACACAGTACATAACGATGATTCAGCTTGCTTTTATTTTACACAATGGTGATTAAAGAGAATTTAGATGACAGGGCACTTTAATGCTGACCAATTTTCAATTTTTATATAAATTAAGGCTTTTGTTGACTTGCCCATAGATTTTCTGCACAAATGGGGCAGTTAACTTTTATTTTACACTGCAAATTTCAAGGTGAACAGCATATCCAAGTTCTTAATATGAACACTAGGACACAAATTAAAGCAAAAGTAGGTGAAACAATTTGCTCAAATAACAAAATGAATTACACGGCATCTTTGAACCTGAAAGGCTGCAAATTCAAATCCTGACTGGAGCATTCCAACTTCAGAGAAGCATGGCATAATAAAAGAAGATGGCATCATTCTAAACTAAAGACTACCAGCTTTTGTAAATTATAGCTATCATTAAAAGGACAAACTCAAGATTTAGTAGTCTAAAGTGACCTATCAAAATGTTTAATTTATAAACAACACTGCAACAACCTAGGTATTTAAAAAAACTACAGAAGACATCAGGTTTGACGGAAGAACATATATACAGCATTAAACATGTTTTTATTTGAATATAGACCTTATTTTGCTAGGTTGAGAGAAGGACTTGGCATGGAGGTGACAGTTGTGCTTAGAAGAAAGAGACTAAGGTGTTTTGGGCATGTGGAGTGAAAGGCGGAGGATGCTTGAGTGAAAACTGCAATGCACCGGGTGCCCACAGCTCTGGGCCTTCTCCATTCCAGAGACTTCGATAGTCATAACCCACATGTACAAGGCAGAAAGAGTACACACAGCAAGTATGGTGCAAAACATGCAGGTGCAATAAACCAGTGTTTCTCAAACAACGGGTCTTGGGCTACTACCAGTGGGTGATCAGATGCTACTGTTTATAATGGTAATGGGTTGTGTGTGGGCTGCGCAGCGGCATCGCGCCCAATCCCCCTGATGCTCCGACAAACATGTTATAACTTCTACATGGTGTGACTGCAATGTATGCAAATCCCCTTAAATAAAAATCTGTACTGTGCACAATTTTGATTTGTAATTTTAAAACTGTGGAGCACAGGGGTAAATCAGAGTGCTAAGTATCTCTGTCCCAAACATTATGGAGGACACTGCATACTTCCTTGTTTAACTTTATGGGTATAACTTACTAAGCTCTATTTGGCCGACATGAACTTTTGCTCTATATTTTATTCTGGGGTTTCTATGGCGGTTTATCGTGTCTAATGCAGAGAAAATCATTTGACAGCATTATTGTAGGGAAAGTTTTGTCATGGAGTGTGAGGGGGACACCAAGTATTAATGGGGTTATTCTGCTTTCATTTTTTTTTTTTGTATTAGTATTGTCACAAACGTGCGCTCTGGGGACAACTTCAAGGCTCGTCTGCGGGTAATTTTACTCCGAGCCATAGGGTGTCGCTGTATCAAACATCTTCTTCCCCTCCTCCCTCTGGAGATCAGATTGAAGGCTGAAAGACAATCAGATGTCACTTCCGATTTACAACCTCCTGGACCCGCTCCTCTTCCTCTTGCTCAGCCTCATAACTAGCTCCACTGACATCTGGAGGCAGACACTAGAAGAATCTCATCTGAACAGTGTCATTCTGAAATCTTGCCTTTCCAAGGTTTATTCAAATTTTTCCCTACAAGTTTTTTTTTTTTTTTTTCGGGGAGCTGGAAGATTGGGGCACTGTCAAAATAATGGGACCTGTTAAAGCCAACTGAGGCATTCCCTGTGTGATTTTGGGCTATACAAGAAATAAAGTTGTTGTTGTTGTCTTATCCACCCCCTCCCCAAACTCTCTACAATCTCTTTCTTGTAGTTTATTCCACAGTGTTGTGATGTGACATTTTGCATACAAGTTGATAAATATTTTGTATATCTTTATTTGTAACTTAGGCAAAGCAATATTAGTTTTACATTAGTGAGGAAATTCAGGAAAGTGAATTTTACGATAGGGTTGGTGGGGGGGGGGGGGGGGGGGGGGGGGGGGGAGTGCCTCAAACCAGTTTGGCAAGTGTTTCTCTGGTAAAGTCTCTCTCTCTCTCAGCCCCCGCAAGAAAGCAAGGCTGCCTAACTGCCAAGCTTTACCTTAACATATGGTTTTGGGGGCAGGTGTGAAGGTGTTCTATTCCCCCATTGGTCTGAAGTATGGCTGTTTGGAACTGGCTTCTATCAGAAGCCTTTAAGTACTATGATGCCCTATTGGCTCTAGGGGTTGGAGAGAAAAATCTATAAATTTGCTCACTCCCTCTCTCTTACCAAACTGATGCATGAACTGAAAAGAACAAGACAATGAAGAGCACTGCTCGGCAGCCATATTGAGACAGGCATGCGGCCTGTTCTGAAGAAATCTGACCACAAATGAGGCCTTAACTCGAGACATTTTAAGTAACTAACAAGTCTGTGTGCAGCCTGAAACTACACATCAGCATTTAATCAGGTTGTACGGTTGCTAATATTCCAATGTACTTTGCATATTGTTATTATTTATGAATATTATCAATAATACATTATTTAAAGTGTAACTTAACTCCTGCTTTTCTTTTACTACACCTAATTGCCTGAGGTTATAGATGTTGAAGGGAAGGTGGTGAGAAGTTATATGGTACAATAGCTTATAAACAGTGGTAGGTCTGAGAGATTTGAGGCCTTCTGACAAAGATTACACATTAATAATACAAAAGGGGAAAGTAGAGGAATATGTTACTCTACCAAGACAAAACACACAGTATTTAAATAGAATTGCTATGAAGTGGGTTGGTCTTGCATGTAACAACTTACAATATTTTCTTTAACTCTTTATCTTAACTTTAACTTTCTTCATACATTTATTGGGGTTGAGGAAAGTGGACAATGTAGGGGAGTGATTTACTTGCCTCTTTGAAATATTTCTTACAAAATATTTACGACAGGGGGTCTTAGGTTAACACTGAAATGTAATCAGGATGAGCTACACCCTTCAATAAAAAAGCATCACACTTGCCACCTACAGACTACCCATCACACCACATCATCATTTACACACCTACTTCTAACAGTCTCTATAAAGGA
Source organism: Erpetoichthys calabaricus (assembly GCF_900747795.2). Taxonomy (NCBI): domain Eukaryota; kingdom Metazoa; phylum Chordata; class Cladistia; order Polypteriformes; family Polypteridae; genus Erpetoichthys; species Erpetoichthys calabaricus. Next base: position 189,674,942 of record NC_041401.2, on the reverse strand, counting down.
TGGAGTTGCTCAAAACACCTTTTCCACATCCACTTCTTTCACATTTAGAACATAACAAATTTGACAAATGAGAGGAGACTATTCAGTCCATCAGGCTGGCTTGTTTAACTAATTATGAAGCTGTCCCAATATTTCATCCAGACAATTCTTAAATGTGGTCAAGATTTTTGCTTCAACTACATGGCTCGATAGTTTTGTTTCAGATTCCCACAACTTTTTTTTTTTTTTTTTAGTAAAGAAGAATTTTCTGGTTTCATTCCTAAATTCACTTCACCCTTTACTTCCACTAGGTGTCCTCGAGTATGTGATCCACCATTAACTTGAAGGAACTCCATTAGATCAACTTGATCAATGTCTTTGAGGATTCTGAAGACCTGGATTACATTCCCATGCAGTCTCCTCTGCTTAAGGCTAAACAGTTTTAACTCTCCAAGTCTCTTGGAGTAGGACACTTCATGCCTCTTTGCCTCCAACCATCATCTCGGTCATTTCTGCAATTACTTGTCACTTTTTGATTGTTCTTTAAATAAATCCCCTATTTTTGTACATCTTAACCTCTTGACATTAACATGGGGACACTGGTAGCTTCAACAGTGTCTTCTCTTTGTTACACCACCATCCACTATCATAAACCAGTTCAGGGTTGGCGGAGTGAAGTCCATCCTGTCAATATGATTTTCCTGTATTTGAATCCAATGTTACAAAACAAAAAGGAAATTTTGCTTAAATTGACTTAAATAATGTAAAAGCATAAGCAGTTATCTGGTCTTATTGTCAATTAATAAACACTTCAAACCGTTCATTTCAAAGCGTGGCTTTAAACTGCAATCAAATGTGAATTGTAAAATTATTTAATCTCAAACGTGGGTACGCATCTCTTAGTCACCCAGAACTACAAAGCATCTTGCTTTGATGGAATTAAATGAAAGCTTTGCTATATAATGAGTCTGCTCTTCCACTTATAAATAAAATAAATAATGAATTAATGTAATGCACTGACTATACATTTACCACAACCTTGATTTCTACATTACAATTAAGTCTGAATGGCCGCCTCAAGAAAAGTGTCAGTAATTAATTTTTTTTTTTTTTTTTTTTTTTTTTAACGTCTAAATATGGAAGAGGCTTGTAAAAGAAATGTATTCTGTATAAAAATAAATAATGTATAGCAGAAACGTAATGGATTTTCAACAGTCACTGTTTCTCACCGTCATTCAACAAATTTAGATAAATGTCACACTTCTCATGGCTACTTTACAGCTCCAGAGACCTGAATCAGGCGTGGTCATAATCCATGAGGAGTGGACATGGAGGTAGCAGTCTTGAAGGAGGTTGTACAAAGTACCCCCGAAACATCCCACCAATGCTTGAACCCTTTGCTTCCCAACCTTTTCTATGCCTTGCACCCCAAGAAAATGTTTGATTTATGTTCGCAACCCCTACAAAAGTAATACAACATTTGAAGATGAAGAAATCACATTTCTAACTTTTAAACTACATACCGTACTGCTGGTGAACAAAAAAATTAATAAATAAAATATAAATTGGGCAATTTACCTTTATAAATCTCAATATTCTTATAAATGTGTCTCCCTGAGAAGCTAAAACACTCGATTGATGGTCTGGGGATTGGGGTATCCCGCGAAGCATCAAGCACCGTGAGGAAATGACACACAACTAACGATCGAGGGGTTTGGAGACCTCCATGAAGCAATGGGCGCCGGTGTCCCACTAAGCAATGAAGCACAGTCACTAATCTTAGTCCCCCTAATAACATCTTCAGAAACAAATGCGCCACATAACAAAAATTGCTGTGGTAATGTCAGCAGGAGAGATGGGCAGAGTGCAAACAGCAGATGTTGCTTCTAATTCAGTGTCCCTTAACCCACACCAAAAAAAATGTAAAACCTTGAAATTGGTGATGTTTCACAATTAGGGCTTGCACAAAAATCCGTAGACAAGGTCAAGGTCTAGTATTGATCATTGAAAAGGTATAAATTTCATTCAATTAAAAAAAAAAACAGTTATTTGCCATTATGAACACTCCGACCACAGCAGGGAACCAGCATGAACGTGCAATTCCACGGCTCATTCACAAGTGACAACTGCGTGTGCAACGTCTGACTCCTTTCATAGCATAGAAGAAGAGTGCTATATTAAATGACCTACAGATGACGGCACAATGCAGACACGGACTGCAGAATGGATAAAGCCCGACAAACGCACCTCACTCAATTCCGGCAAATCGCGATGCAGCCTTCCTCTTTGTCGTACCCCCTGGGTGTGCGGGAACCCCTGGTTGCAAATCCCTACATTAACCTTTTTAACTGACAGACTTCTGGAATATGGCGGAGGCCTGAAAAGACCTGTCAAACTAAACAGCAGTGAAGTGTATTCTGGGAAAACTGAAAAGCAATGCAGAACCTTAGCTGGTTTTGTGAAGCCAGTCTGTTTGCATCTTATTGCAGCTTTTCAGTCCCAGGAGGATCAACTTGAGCATGTGTGATCATTTTCCTGTGTTTTGAGAAACTGTAAAAGTGTTAGCTGCTTTGGTAGTAAACAGTAAGCTGGGTGTGTGTGTTGAAGTTGGGTGAGAAAGTGGTGGTTTATTTTTACAGCTTTATTTAAATTGGGTGAGAAAGTGGCTTTATTTTAAAAAAGGTCTCAGTGGAGTTCTTAAGTTCAGTTGGTGCTTTGTTACTAAAAATGGAGCTTTTGGTTGCTGCATTTCTGACACTTTGAGAGAAGCCACAGACATCTAAATGGAGCTTGCTATCTGCTTAGCTTCTGGACACTTTTCAAGGAGCTCTGCCTCCAGCAAAAAAAAACTGCTTTTCACTTAAGAATATATAATCTGTTACTAAGGAACTGGACCATTTGAGAACGGTCATCTGGAACTGAAAGATGACTGCAGGAAGACTACATGATCCATCCAGGTTCTTTATCGCTTTTATTTTCTGCTTTGGTTATTATGCAGATAAATATAATTTGTAAGGAAAAAGCTCAAACTTAATGTCTCTGTCCAATTATTTATTACTGGTGTTGCGGACTTTAGCACTGTGGCCTTAACAGTAACCTTCAGCAGAGCCAAGGGGCCTCACCTAAAACCGAAAATCAGACTGCTGTTACCCCTCCTTCACCAAACTTTCCCTTCTCGACCGCATAGTGCCTACTGTCGTGGTCTTCTAGCGTCTACCAAACCCAGATTCGGCCATCAGGCTCCTAGACAGTGAATTATGATTTCATCATTCCTGAGAATAAGTTTCCACTGCTCCAGAGTCCAATGACAGCATGCTTTACTCCAGCAGACACTTTTTGTGATCTTAGCCTTGTGTGCAGCTGCTTGGCTATGGAAACCCATCTCATGAAACTCCCGACATAACAGTTAATGTTACTTCCAGAGGCAGTTTAGAACTCTGTAGTGAGTGATGCTACAGACGATGGGTGATTTTTACATACTTCAGCACTTAGTGGCCCCACTCTGCGAGTTTGCGTGGTCCACAACTTTATGGGTGAGCTGTTGTGGGTCCTACAACGCTTCAGCTTCACAATAGCACTTACTGAAGAATTGGATAGATCTAGCAGAACAAAAACTTCACATCGCAACTCAAGACAAAGGTGGCATCCTATGTCAGTGCCATGGTCATAGTTGGCGAGCTCTTCAATATGACTAGTTCTACTGTCGAAGGCTTGATGTGATGCACCTGTTAACAATGAAACACCTGATCTCAATCATTTATAGGGGTGTCCACATACTTTGCCATATAGTGTATGAACCACCAAGTAGAGCCCCTTAGCTCACAATAAAATATTTTAAATAAAAACAGAACTAAATCAAGGACTTCCAAAACACAGAGTCAGTAAACAGCTAATTTAAAAATTAAAAATGGATTTAAATTTAAAGTAATGACTGAGTTACTCTATACATGGACTTTTCTACCAATTTATGGGGAAATTTCAAGAGATATGACGGGAAAAAAATGAACATGTGAATACACTGTGTCACACATGTACATTGGAGGAACTGGCTTGATTGAGGTTTGGGGCGAAAGGGGGCACCGTTGCCGAAATTCTCTTCTTCTCCTCCTCCTCCTCCTCTCCCCGCAGCACCAAGAAATCGCCCAGTGTGGACACTTTGCCCCACCCATTCCGCTTTGCACGCTATAAGGAGCCTGGCTGCCCATAAGGCTGTGTCATTTACCACTAAAAGCGGAACAAGCCCTACTGCCAACAGCCTAGACAGCTTGTTGTTTTGTTATTCTGCCCAAGTGGGAATTTTTTTTGCCACCTAAAGGTGCAACTTCTTTTTTTTTTGGTTTGCACAATCACATGAAATGGAACGACTCTGGTGTGGTCCCAAATTTTCATTTTTCTTGATCGGCTATTCCTGCACCCGGCCACAGTTGCAACATATGACAACACACAACACTTACTACGGTTTCATCTGATTTGATATTGAGTTTTTTTTTTGTGCCTCTGTAAATAGTATTCCGTATGAACTCTTTGATCAAGAGGCTGTACATCACAATGAACAAAAATATTAACACAGCTAAAGTTTAATTATAAAGGTCCCTAGATACACACTTTAGTTCACTTCAATCGGTCTTCCTTAAAACTACAATTAAATTCTCTCTGTTAATCATATTCTATCAATGAGTTACCTTTCAAAGTAAAACCCAGAGGCTGTATTCCTTAATAAAGACTAACAACCTCAATGCAATCCCAAATAGGAGAACTATAAAGTTACCATAAAGTAACACAAACCTCTTACATAGAATTTTACAATGATATCGTTATCTATATATTCTATGCCTGCGTGAAAACTGTGCATATGTACAGTGCAAATTGGGAAGATGACATAGTTCAGGTAGTAACAGTTCCCATTGTTATAAGAAATTAAGTGTCTGCCCTTCAAAAATTTGCCAACTTACTCTCTCTCTCTATATATATTATATTTATATAATTTATTTATTAACATACAATGGATTCAGAAAGTAGTCAATCTTTCAATTTCTGCACATTTTATTGTGCTGTACATTTTATTTTAAATGGATAAATTTGCAGTTTCTGACCATCACTCTACACTTGATAACCCATAATGAACAGAGTGAAAACATTTTCGGAAAGATTAACAAATTTTTCAAACATCAAAAACTGAAATTTCTCATTGAATTAATGGTCTGAGTGCTTGAACCAGTCAGTACAAGATTTGCCCACCTGGATTTGGGTACTTTACCCAATTCTTCCTGGCACATCCTCTCTAGGTCCATTACATTGGATGGGAAGTACCTGTAAAATTGTCATGTTCAGGTTTCTCCATGGGGTTTAAGTTTGGGCTTTGGCGGTGCCACTAAATGGAGAATCACAGACATGTCCAGAAGCCACTCCAGTGTGGTCTTGACTGTATGCTTCGGGTCCTTGTCATGCCAAAAGGTGAACCATCGACCCAGTTTGAGGACATGTGCACTCTGAAGCAGGTTTCCTTCAAGCACCTCTTTGCATTTGGCTGCATTCATCCCTCCCTCAATTTCTGACCGGTCCTTCCTGTCCCTGCTGCCCACATAGCATGATTCTACCATTACCATGCTTTATTGTATAGATGGTATCAGGCAGGTGATGAGAAATGCCTGGTCTGTGCCTGAGAGAAGGCATGGAGTTCTGCCCACATAGTTCAAGTTTTGTCTCTTCAGACTAGAGAATCTATTTCCTCATGTTCTCAGAGTCCTTCAAATGCTGCATGGAGAGAGTAGCATCAGACTAGTCACTTTACCATAAACAAGTGATTGATGGGAGTGCTGCTGAGATGGCCTCCCTTCTGACAGGATCTCCCATCTCAGAAGAGGGCTTCTGAAGCTCTGTTAGAATGACCATCTGGTCACCTCCCTGACTAAGACCCTACTTGCTTAGTTGCTCAGTTTCAATGGACAGCCATATCTTGCGACCTGGAGTTACCAAACTTCTTCCATTTCACAAAGTGCTCCTTAGTAATAATAATAATAATAAATTACATTTATATAGCGCTTTTCTCAGTACTCAAAGCGCTATCCACACAGGGAGTAACCGGGAAGTGAACCCACAATCTTCCACAGTCTCCTTACTGCAAAGCAGCAGCACTACCACTGCGCCACCTGTGAGGCTCAAAGCTTTTGAAAATGTTATTTCTCCTTGCCCTGGTCTATGCCTCACTACAATTTAAGCGCACAGATCTACACAGAGTTTCGTGGACTTCACGTCATGGTTTTTGTCTAGAAATTCAGTGTGAATTGTGGAACCCCATGGTCACGGGTACATGTGATGTCAAATCAGTTCACACACATCAAACCAAATAGGGTGCACCTGACCATAATCCGGAGTGCTAGAGCAAAGGGTCTAAATACATGCATAAATACAGTATGTGAGAGATTTCAGTTTTTTGATTTTTAATAAAATTTGCAAACCTCTCTAAAAAACACTTTCACTCTCATATTATGGGTTTAGTGTAGATAATTCATCAAAAATGGCAAAATATTAAATAATCGATGACACAATGAAGCGTGCAGAAAGTGAACAAGTTGGAAAACTTGTTCACTAACACAAGTAAGAAAATTCTAGTTAGGAACTGCAATGTAATTACCAGAATTTAAACAGTTATGTGTTGCACAACTTTGTCACTAGGGAATGTAATTAGATTAGAGCAACGCATTACTTTGTACCACATGAATCAATCCCCCCACCCCAAACCCCCATTCTGCTCTAAAGTGAAAGTGGAACTCAAATGTATTGTCCAGGGCTTTGTTATTATGCTCGCTCAAAATGATACTGTGGAAAAAAAATTTGACTTCGGGGTCACATAGTCATTTAGGGATGATATAGTTGTTTCGTATGAAGTGTTTTGATATGCTTTCACATTAAAATGTAGCATCTGTCTTAGAAGTAGTATAAAAGGTTGACAAGTTATAGTCCAAGCATATCAGGAAACCAGATAAAGGTCAAGTGAACAGCAAAGAACAAGAAGATTCCGAGAGATGGTTCAAGAAGTTGGCGAATGATCATATATATATATATATATATATATATATATATATATATATATATATATAGCGCAAGACTTGACAGATGTCACATACTCACCAACTCACAAAGTATTGCAAGGTCCAAGAATTTAGTAGAAATAAGACTTATTTCTGAGGTATGTACAAGTCCCAAATTCAGTATCTCGGATAATTAGAATATCAATTAAGACCAATGCAAAAAAGATTTTTAGAAATGTTGGCCAACTGAAAGGTATGAACATGAAAAGTATGAGCATGTACAGTACTCAATATTTAGTTGGGGCTCCTTTGGCCTGGATTACTGCAGCAATGTGGCGTGGCATGGAGTTGATCAGTCTGTGGCACTGCTCAGGTGTTATGAGAGCCCATGTTGCTCTGATAGTGGCCTTCAGCTCTTCTGAATTGTTGGGTCTGGCGTATTGCATCTTCCTCTTCACAATACCCCATAGATTTTCTATGGGGTTAAGGTCAGGCGAGTTTGCTGGCCAATCAAGAACAGGGATACCATGGTCGTTAAACCAGGTACTGGTAGCTATGGCACTGTGTGCAGGTGCCAGGTCCTGTTGGAAAATGAAATCTGCATCTCCATAAAGTTAGTCAGCAGCAAGAAGCATGAAGTGCTCTAAAACTTCCTGGTAGACGGCTGCATTGACCTTGGACCTCAGAAAACACAATGGACCAACACCAGCAGATGACATGGCACCCCAAACCATCACTGACTGTGGAAACTTTACACTGGACCTCAAGCAACGTGGATTCTGTGCCTCTCCTCTCTTCCTCCAGACTCTGGGACCTTGATTCCAAAGGAAATGCAAAATTTACTTTCATCAGAGAACATAACTTTGGACCACTCAGCAGCAGTCCAATGTCGAGACGCTTCTGACGCTGTCCCTTGTTCAAGAGTGGCTTGACACAAGGAATGCGACAGCTGAAAGCCATGTCTTGCATACATCTGTGTGTGGTGGTTCTTGAAGCACTGACTCCAGCTGCAGTCCACTCTTTGTGAATCTCCCCCACATTTTTGAATGGGTTTTGTTTCACAATCCTCTCCAGGGTGCGGTTATCCCTATTGCTGGTACACTTTTTTCTACCACATCTTGTCTTTCCTTCGCCTCTCTATTAATGTGCTTGGACACAGAGCTCTGTGAACAGCCAGCCTCTTTAGCAATGACCTTTTGTGTCTTGCCCTCCTTGTGCAAGGTGTCAATGGTCGTCTTTTGGACAACTGTCAAGTCAGCAGTCTTCCCCATGATTGTGTAGCCTACAGAACTAGACTGAGAGACCATTTAAAGGCTTTTGCAGGTGTTTTGAGGTAATTAGCTGATTAGAGTGTGGCACCAGGTGTCTTCAATATTGAACCTTTTCACAATATTCTAATTTTCCTAGATACTGAATTTGGGACTTTCATTAGTTGTCAGTTATAATCATCAACATTAAAAGAAATAAACATTTGAAATACATCAGTCTGTGTGTAATGAATGAATCTAATATACAGGTTTCACTTTTTGAATGGAATTACTGAAATAAATCAACTTTGTCATGATATTCTAATTTTATGACCAGCACCTGTAGATTGGTTCAGACAACATCAGGTCTTTACCAATCAGAGTAAACGTTAGATGAAAATGTATGCAAATTCGGTTATCTAGAACTTTAGCTCTTGTATCCTGTGACCACTGGCTGACAATCTCTGCCGAGGGTGCAGTTTCTTCGTATATTGCCCTAACAGGACTGCTCCATCTGCAGCATTTGCTGAAGAGATAATAAAAGACACAATGGACAAGCTTCCTCCTGCCTAATTACTGGCTGATTAATTAAAAGAGGTTTCAACTTTAAAAAAAGCTATCAAGGTTTCTTTTAAAGTCTTATTAATTTCTACCACAATACTAAAAAAAAAAAAAAAAAAAAAACTGCCAGTCAAGAGGTTTCTTCCTTGTCTGCTTCAGCCCCTCTCACTGGTTTTGCCTTCCTTGCTTAACTTGCCCCTTAACAGCAATACTGCCAAATGAAAAGAAAAGGGCCTGGGCTCTCAGAGGACAGAAATCAAAACTTCCATCCTTCACTACTGTTCTCTCTTTCAGACTTAACTGGAACAACTGTAAACAGTCTTTCACCATGAAAGTGCTTATAACTCAGAGAGAGTATTATGGCCTATTTCAGTTTCTGCTTGAGTGAGCATCACAATCGAAGTCATATTTTGCTGGGATCTCTTTCTTTTCTGCTTGCTGGATGTGCTAAAAACAGATTATATAACAATAAATATTAACACGTCAGCTGTTGGCGCTCCAGTCAGCTACCTCCCCCCATAACCCCCCCCAAACCTGAACAGACCGTAACCTACCTTTTCATTTCTGGACTGCAAAACATCCCAGCAGCTACTAGTCATTTATTGGTATAGTAGGCAGTTTATCAGTAAAAGACATGAATCGCCATGACAGGAGATATAGCAGTGAAAGGATTGGGATGGACGGGGGGCATTTTCTATGAATATCAAGTGTAAGCTGAAAAAGCTTGTCTAGCTTTAAATGCAATTGTTTGAACAGGCATTTTTTCCCAAACTTTGGCAACAAGAAATGATTTAAGGTCAGAATTTAAAAAAATCCATCTGAAGAGAATCAGCCATCAAGAGACAGCAGGAATTGTTCTGAAAGTTGGCATCTCCTCGGTTCATCACAATGGGATGTTCTGGGATAGCTCTGATCTACAACCTCCAAATAAATGATCTTGTAAAAGTGAATCCTTTAAACCACCAATAATTGCTTGTGTTGGTCATTTCTCCACCCAACAGATCGCTACACTACAAGTCTAAAGGAAAAATGAATTGCTACTCTGGAAAGAGTCCATTTAAATATTGAATTCACTGCCATTTTAGTGCTATTGGGCTGCACAGTGGTATAGAGGTTGGCCTAGCAGCCTCTCAGCTCAAGCATCACAGGTCTGGATCTGACATCCAGTCTTTGTTCGCGTGAAGCTTGCATGCTCACCCCATATTCATCCAGGTACTAAAGTTTCCTCTTTCTTCATCCCAATGATAGAATGAAGATTAACTAGTGGTAACAAATACACCCAGAGCGACTGTAAGGGTGGGTGTGCAAGTGAGTAAGTGGACCCTATGATGGCCTGGCCCTGTAGCATAACAGTGATGCCTGCTTTGTGCCCAGTGCTGTTAGGATAGCCTTTGGTCTCCCATCACCCTGAACTTCAGTATAAGAATGTGAAATTGTTATTTTATGCATACTGATAACAATATTGTTGGCTGTGGCAGGACTATTTAATTTGTGTTCGTGGAAGTTGATTGAGACCTGGGTTCGCTTCCTGGGTCCTCCCTGCGTGGAATTTGCATGTTCTCCCCGTGTCTGTGTGGGTTTCCTCCGGGTGCTCCGGTTTCTTCCCACAGTCCAAAGACATGCAGGTTAGGTGCATTAGCGATCCTAAATTGTCCCTAGTGTGTGCTTGGTGTGTGGGTGTGTGTGTGCCCTGCAGTGGGCTGGCGCCCTGCCCGGGGTTTGTTTCCTGCCTTGCGCCCTGTGTTGGCAGGGATTGGCTCCAGCAGACCCCTGTGACCCTGTAGTTAGGCTATAGCGGGTTGGATAATGGATGGATGGATGGATGGAAGTTGATTGAAACAGGCTGAATGTTTTCTTATATGTGTACCTATGTACAAGGCACTATATACAGTATCATTTACAGAACAGATTTAGTTTCTCTATGCTGTGACCTTTTGGTATGGGCATATGACAAATATCTTGTCTATCTAGATTATACAGTATATAATCTATGCAAGGACTGCTTCACATTCATCTTTAAACTATACAAGTCATTATTTTAAGGAATAGAAGTAGCTATGGTCATATTAAGAATACAATGAAACTGTACTTGTATGCTTCTGACACCAAAATAAACAAGAATGTACTAAAATACGGAAATCTGCAGTATTTCATCAGCCTACATGATGTACTCCTTACTCGTACTCATTTATATTTCCATTACCAACTAAAATATAGTTCAGTCAAAAACATAATCAGCACAACATCATCATAGACCGACAGACAGATTTAAAAAGCACGGTATAAGAGAAAGGCACAATAAAGCTAGATAGATATGAAAGACCCTCTGTAAGAGACAAATAAAAATACCATAGACACAGTGTAAAGCTAAAAGATACACAAATATGAAAGGCACTCATAGATTGATAAAGTCACAATATAGACAGCTGTAAAAGGTGCTATTTAATAGAACACAGAGGAAAGACAGATACATGAAAAGGCATGTCATGTAACAGATAAACAAGAAACTTACTATATAAATTGACATGAAAGGTGCTACATAACAGATCGATTGATCAATAGATATGAAAGGCACAATATGATAGATCAATCGAAAGATAGAATTCACAAAGTATTCAGGTCCCTTCACTTTCTACACAGTTTTGGATGGAAAATTTTTCTATTTCTGCCCATCCATCTACACTCAATAATCCATAATGACAAAGTGAAAACATTTTCAGAAAGCTTTTCAGAATTTTTAAATAAATCAAAAACTGAACTCTCTCATTCATCATTATTCAGCTCCTTTGCTGTGGCACTGCAAAGTGTGCTCAGGTGCAGCCTGCTCACTTTAATTCTCCTCAAGATGCTTCTAGAACTTGATTAGAGTACACTTAATGCAAATTGAACTGATTGGACATGATCTAGAAAGGCACACCTGTACCTGTGTATAGAAGGTTCCACAATTCTCACTGCCTGTCAGAACAAAAACCAAGTAATCAAGTCCATGGAACTCTACGAAGACCTCCACGACTAAATTGTGCCGAGGGTGTAGATCAGGACAAGGAGATAAAACCCATTTGTAAATCTGTAAGTGTTCTCAGGAGCACAGTGGCCTCAATATTTATGAAAAGGAAGAAGCTTAGAACCACCAGGGCTCTTCATAGAGTTGGCCACCTGGCCAAACCGAGTACTCGGGAAAGAAAGGCCTTGGTTAGGTCAAGGAGGTGACCAACACCACAATGGTCACTCTAACACTGCTTCAGAAGTCCTTAGAGCCGGGATGGAAGAAAGTGTTGGAAGGATGACCATCTCATCAGCACTCCATCAACCAGGAGTTTTTGGTGGAGTGGCTACTTTCACCATATAGTATTTAAAAGGACTCGGGACAGCAAGAGAAAAAAGAGTCTCTGGTCTGATTAGTCAAACGCCTATTTCTTTGGGCAAACCTCCAAGTACTATACGTGTTGAAGATCACACACTGCTCATCACCTGCCTAATACCTTCTCTATGGTGAAGCACGTTGTCGTCAAAATCATGATATGAGGGTGATTCTCAGTGGCAGGGACAAGGAATCTGGTCAGAATTGAGGGAAGGATGAATGCAGCCAAATACAGAGGGCTTCTTGAAGAAACCCTGCTCCAGAGTACACACTACCACAGACTGGGGTAACAGTTCACCTTTCAGCATGACAATGACCAAAAGCATATAGCTTAAACAATGGCGTCAAGGCTTTGGGACAATTCACCGACTATTCCGGAGTGGCCCAGCCAAAGTCCAGACTTTGAAGATCGCCATTTACAGACACTTCCCATCAAATCCAACAGAGCTCGAAAGGATCTGTCAGGAAGAATGGGCTAAAACTACCCAAATCCATGTGTGTAAAGCTTGTAGAAACTTACCCAGGACGACTCAAAGCCAGACGTGCTGCCAAAAAGTCTTCTACAAAGAATGGAATTAAGGGACAGAATACTTATATGAATGACAGACCTCAGTTTTTGACTTTGAATAAATTTGCAAACCTTTTCAAAAAATAAGATTTTTCCTTTGCCATTATGGGTTAATGAGGGTAGATTGATGAGCAAAAATGGCACATTCCTCTAATTAAGATTACATCTGCGACATCATAAAGTGCACAGAAAGTAAAGGGGTGTGAATACTTTTTGAATCCAGTGGTCACTGAAAAGCATGCAAACTCAAAAAATGTAAGAAACGATTCACCATCCTGACTGGGAATGCGAGGATGACAGAAATTTATTCTACAATTTCATTTTTGGCCCTGACCTGGGATAATCACAGACACTATCATGTTTGCAAGGTTTATTTATCTCCCGTTAGGTAAAGGCAGCAAACAATTTATTGATTCTCTTTTCTGGTCTTCTTTCGCAACAGTAATAAACACCTTTTTTGTTTTATAGAGGACACATATCAAAAAGGCTACAGTATTCTGTACAGACAGCAGAAAATAGGCTCCTTTCATCCGTCACCTTAAATTTAGAGCAGAGCAACTTGCAGCGTCTCCCCGTTCCCACCCGCCGACTGCAGGACTGACCTCTATTTAATATTGCCGAGACACTCGCTCTTTAGATACCGACAGCAACATCTGGACAAAGCCTTTGTTAACTCTTTGTATCCGGTGACAATTTCTTTTTGTTACTGCTGCAAGGTTATTTTTGTAAATTTTCTTTTATTGCTACAGCGCTGGGCCACGTCCCTCCTCCCCAGCCCTCATCCAGTATTGAAAGAAGAAGTCTTGGTGCATAACTGGAGATTCTGAAATTGACCCGGCTGCATGGATGAATGGAGACAGACAGAATCGGGGGTGAATTACATGCAAATTACTTGTTCTAGAAAAAGTAAAATAAGAGTCAATGAACAATTAAATAAACAAACAGATACTGTCGGGTTCCATTTAGGCTAATCAGTTTCAAAATACTTTAATTTGCTGTATTTTAAAACACATTTTCCTTTATACATACTTGTTATGTAATTAGTAATCCAAGTTTGTATTTGCATTTTAGCCGTGAACTTGTCACAGCAGTCTACATCTGCACTCAGTGAAGAGCACAATACAAAAAAACTATAATAAATAATACAGAGTTTAGTGTTGCAGGGGAGCAGTTCATACAAAATCATTTTGATACACAGTGGAACCTCAGGTTGCGAGTAACTTTACAGTTTACGAGTGTTTTGCAAGACCAACCACCAAACAACTTCAAAAGGTAAAAACGTTTATTTTAAAATCTTACCATAAAACAGTAAAAGGCAGTCCAACTCAGAAAGCACCTCTGTCTTCTTCACTACAACCCCTGTGAGCCTCCTCCCGATTCGGACCCTGAGGTAGCAGAGGAGCTCTCTTTTATGCTGGACCCGGAAGTACTTCTGGTGCTATTACACTGCCTAAAGGAAGCACTTCCAGGTCATATGGATATTCCCCCTAATAGGGATAACCCAGTCTTCACAGTTTCCCCTTGCAGTACCCAGAGACCCCAACAGAGTTGCCCATCCACACTCCCAAGTCCCAGGCAACGCTGCAGGTGTCCAAACTGGCCCCCTATCAGGGGAACACTGCCAAATTTTACCTTGGGGAACGTACTGCTCATAAAATTTGTTAGTCCCATGTCCATCCATTATTAGTTCCTCTCCATGATATAGAAATTTGTGAACTTTCTGGCCAGGTTGAAACTCCCCTTCTTGTTGCCCTTCCATTGCAGACTTCCAGATGGGCAGGGCCGTCTTCAATGGGCCCATTATGTTTCTGATGCCTATGTCTGTTCTGCTATCAAAACGGGGCCCCAGCACACTACTTTACCCGGAGTCCTAGGATGTTGGTAAGATGGCCCTGCAGCCAGGTGGAGAATTATCCTCTATCCCACTCAAAATGACAGTCCATCTGCTGTCTCACAACACATAATGGACTTTAGAAGGTGCCCTGAAGTATTCCCCAAACAAAGGATAAGGGTAAACAAATTACCAAAGAAGGTTTCTATGAATAAAACAACACCACAAGGGAGGGAGAGATCAACAAATTGTGGTCACTAGGTGGCATCTCAGACATTAGTGTTGTGGGGCCAGACCTATCTACTTTAAAAGGGCCAGGCCCTTCTGGGTGACCCCCACACTACTACAGGCTCCAGGCATCAACACATTGAATACTGGATATTCCTGCATTGCCCTGGACTCTATTAAAAATGGCACATTTTAATAATTTAAGTAAAGCGGCATTTCCCTTGGGACAAATAAAGCACTATATAAATATTTACAATCCTGTTCATGCCAGAACTATCCTCACATTATGCCATATTCAGCATGCTGTGTACATTTGTTTACTTATTTATGAGCCACTTGATACCATTCTTTGTGAATACTTTTCTATGACTTATTTTAAGCCACTTAAACACTATTGTTTGAACATTTATAATGTAAAAAATATAATGTCTTATGTGTGTGTGTGTCTAAGGTTTGCGCTACCATTATGTGATACAGGAGGGCACTGTCGCTGACAGTAACATTTATTTCTCTCACAGCCCTGAGAAGCTGCCCATGGGGGGGAAAACTAACTCCACCTCTCCCTGTCCCTCTTCTTCTTGCCGACGTACTCCAAGTTCATTTTGAAATTTCTGCACAATATACATTTACTAGGGGGTTCGCTCCCTGCTCGCTTTGCTTGCCATGGCCTGCTCTGCGCTTCAAACATTTAAAAGCCTGTACAGCAGCTGTCCTACTCTTTTGTCTTTTATTTCCGGCCACAGGCGTGGTTAAATCTCGTGGCACAAAGTCTCGTCTCGCGGGACGCGAGTTCTTGATGTTTTTTTAGTTTATAATTTAAAAACAGAATAAGAATCTGAAAATCTAACAACATTAAAGTTCGATAAATTCTGAAAAGAATGATACCAAACATATATATGTAGGTTTTAAAATAAGCCTGATTTAAAGCGTCACAAAAAACACATTATACAATTATACACACACACACATATATATATACTGCGGTGGGTTGGCACCCTGCCCGGGATTGGTTCCTGCCTTGTGCCCTGTGTAGGCTGGGATTGGCTCCAGCAGACCCCCGTGACCCTGTGTTCGGATTCAGCGGGTTGGAAAATGGATGGATGGATATATATATTATATACACACATACACACACACACACACACACACAGTGGAACCTCGGTTTGCAAGTAACTTGGTTTACGAGTGTTTTGCAAGTCGAGCCTAAAATTTTTAATAAATTTTGACTTGATAAACGAGCGAGGTCTTGCAATACGAGTAGTATGTATACGCTTTGTCTGACGAGCGTCATGTGATCACAACTGAGCTGATGGTTCTTCTCTCTCTCGCTGCGGGATTGTGGGTAATCGTCTCCTATTCTCTGTCTGAGTAGGCATGCCTCACTCATATAGTCAACATCTGTACGTGTGTATACTGTTTACTACAACATTGTGACTGTGTGTGTGTGTGTGTGTGTGTGTGTGTGTGTGTGTGTGTGTGTGTGTGTGTGTGCTGTGACGTGCGAGTCCCCGTCTTGCACCCCAAAACATGAAGCGGAGTCTCAGTGCTTTACCAACACCAGCTTTATTCAGCTTGAAACAGCGACAGCGCAGTTATTTATTGTAGCGGGATGTGCCACTCTCCTACACACAGACACAGCAGTCAGGCAGGGTCGTGACCAAGTAGTACTGTGCCCTGCGCATTTATAATGTTCCTTGTATCACCCATCAATGGCAGGCGCTTATAGCATGTACGCAATCTTTTCGGATTCGCTTTTACGGCAAACTGCTACAGCGCTGGGAGACTGCGATTGATTTGGGACGCTCTTTCGCGTGTGGTCCTGCTGGGTGGAATCCCACAAGAGTTTAGAAACTCACTCACACCAGCCATGATTCTTTTCAAAGGTAAAGTGCAGGTTAGTGTGTTTTATGTATTTTTACTTTATGTTTTGTATTAATCATTTTTATATGAAGAGTTTTGGGTTGTGGAACGAATCATCTTGAGTTTCCATTATTTCTTAAGTGGAAATTCACTTTGATATACGAGTGCTTTGGAATGCAAGCACGTTTCCAGAACTAATTATGCTCGCAAACCGAGGTTCCACTGTACTTTATTAATGTTGCATTCCATTTACCTCAAGAGTTGGATTTAACAGCCAAGAAAGACGTCACACCCGAGTTAACTCCGCTCCAGTAAAACATTCAGAAAACCAATGTGGATGCATACAGGAAAACCTTTGTTGTGCATTCATCATTGGAATAAATAGCAGTTGATAACACATTGTGCAGCATTTTCCATATTCAAACACAGTAGCAACATGCCCACAGATAGATGTTGGACAGTACCGTATATACGACTTGATTTAATGACACACAAATGGACAGAAGTATCATACTACAGCTCTCACTAAAGTCCGTGGTGTATGCCTCCATTTTGGATTGACGTCATGATCTGAAGACGGACAAACTGAGACTTGGGAACCCGGGGCTGGTCTGTCAAGTTGGAAATCTGACTTAAGGGGGCATTCCAGTTGAAAATTATGACTAGGAACTCGGAAATTTCAACTTCCCACTTCAAATGGAATGCAAGGGGAAATTGTCTTTTCACATGTCCTTTGTGGGTCACAGAACAGGGTCCGCTGTTGTACAGCACCCCATGTAGCAATTTAAAGTACAGCACAGTGCCTGAAGTGGTGGGCCCAAAGGCATGCTGATATGGACAATTTATAGAATGAAAACGGGGTGCGAGTTCCCCTTGGAGTTCTGAAGGCACGCCCATATGCAAAATGTATATCAAAGAAAGCAGGGTTAAGGGAATTAGGGTGTTGAGGGTTCCCCCTTGGAGGTCCGAACAAGCGCGGATGTGCAGAATATTCTTGGACCTTCAAACCAACATATTGTTATAGATAAGGGTTGCTAATGTGGGCCAAACTGACAGAAGACACGGATAGCATACATTTACTACTAATACTCATGTGATACCCCACTCCAAGCACGGATTCATTCATAGCCCAGCAGGCTTATAAAATCCTGCATTTGAATGTCACACCACGTTGCCTTTATGGAATTTCCACATTCTATCAGGACCAGGTTAGGTTAACTGGAAATTCCAAAGTAAACCCTGTGGGTGTCTTCATGAGTGGACCCTGCGATAAACTGGTATCCTGTCTAGCTCAGATCCCTGCCTTGCACCCAGTGCTGCTGCTGGACTGGGTCCATGACTTAATTATGTATACTTTATTTTCCCACCTTAATATAAACTGAATATTATGAAGAAGTTGGGAGCAGGTGAGTTAGAAATATTGGAGTCCTTTCTGTACAGAGAATCAATATTTCGACAGATGGCTATAGAAATTAGGCTAATTAGGAAAAACTGGAAAAAAGTGTAGCGGAGTACTCTGTGACAAAGGGAGGGCTGCCAAGACAAAAGTAAATATATGTTAGACGGTAGTGAGGCCAGCAGTGTTATATAGTACAATATGTAGGGAACAAGTAAAAGGGGGGACCGGGGAAAAAAAAAAAAGCTGATGATAATGTGTGGGGTGATCTGCACGTACCAAGTAAGAAAATGGGCATACTAAGGGGCAGTTTAAAGGAGAAAGGGATGTGGTGGAAAATGATGGAAAGAAATCTCCAGTGGGCTGGACACCTATGAAAACAAGAGGAAAACAGTGTGCTAAGTATTACAGATGGAATTTCCAGGATAAAGATAGAGAGAGACAGACCTAAAACAAAATGGAAGGATGTGGTAAAGGAAATTAAGTGCAATAGGGAGAGGTCTGGAAGTAAGAAATGAGAGAAAAACAAATAAACCTGCAATGCGGGTCCACCCCAGGAAAAGGGAGAAGTGAGAGGGAAATTAGAACAGAATTGTACATTTTCAAAAAAATAATGGTGTTTAGTGTCTTAAATTTAAAAAAAAAAAAAAAACACTACTCACAAAAGGTAGGTATTTAGTAGTTCATTATATAATAAAGAAAAAATATGTTCTGAGATGATGGATGATACGACAAAATAAGACAAGATGTGCCCTACCACACTAAGACAAGACAAGACACGGCACCACAACAACTTATTTCCTGTACACCCAAAACACAAGGAATGTCTTAATGGGCTTTAGCAGGCCCCGTTCTTTGACAGACCCCCAGCCATTACTCTCCAAGAAAAACAAGAAAAAAAAAAAAGCAATTCAGACAGAGACCCCCTTCCTGGTAGACTGGCCATATAATGGGAGTAAATGCAACACACAATACAGAACACAAGTTAGCCTCTTCACAGCGCTGGACAAACAATCTACCATGACCACCTCAGAACTACAACAGTCCAAACGACTTTGTTCTTGCACAGCGCTCCTCACTCAAGTGCAGGGGCAGACAATTGCGACAACTCTCAAGGCAAAATGCAAGAATCGTTTATACCCTTCATCAAATACAGAACTAGAATGACAAGACAAGCCACACCATACCACGCCACATCAAGACAAGACACGCCGTGGGACAGGACCAGAAGAGACAAGACAGCACTGTGGTGCAGTGTTTAGTTCTAATGCTCTAGTACCTTGGGCTCAAATTCTGTATAAGGTTGACGTCCATGTGGAGTTGTTCATGGTTTTCCCATAACGGAGTGTCATTTCCTGTGGGTACTTCAGATTTCCTGCTACATACCAAAGACATGTGTGAAGTTAACTGGCCAGATGTGAGTGAGTGGAGGTGTGTATGTGCGAGTGTGCCGTGTAATGGACGGACTCCTCATGCAGGGCTCATTCCTGCCTTTCACTGGCTCCCTGTGACAGCAATTTGGAAATTCAACTGAGATGTTTAAACAAAATATTACAGTTCTTACAATTGTTAACTAGCTAGCTTGGTGATAACAAGATTTGGAAAGCTTGATAGCAAATGTAGATTACAAAATAATTTACTATTACAGCATTCATTTTTTTTTGTTGCCTCTTCAGAAGCATTTCTAAACTGGTTAATAGAATGCCATCTGTTAAGATTAAAGAGAACGCCAGGCACATTTCAGCAATTTATTTCACCTTGAGTTCAAAAAAAATAAGAAATATTCGGATTGGAATGGCAAATTGAGGGAAATTAGTTTCATCTTGCTTTACCGAGATGTAGCTTTCTCTGAGGGAAACACAAAGACAGCACTCCTCCGAACTCGGTAGGCCTTGTGCGCGGCAAAGACAATCAATATTTTATATGTGAAATAGGATAGAATCAAAAAAACTTGTACAAATATTTGCCACCATCTGTTCTGCTGTTCCTCTGTTCCATCTCACAAAAGAAATAACCAAAAGTGCAGCTTGTGTTGTTTATACAGAACGGATAGGTTTTTCACAAATTGTTATAATACACAAAAATATTGTCTTGTATTGTGTTGGGTAAATTGATGCCACTGGGGTGTTTGGTTAGTGCATGTGAGCCAACAATTTAGACACAAACTATCCTCACTAACAAGGCAGCTGCTAAAACACAATCCAAATAACTACCTCACTGTAATTCTTTTATATACCCACATGCATACACTGTATATACACTACCGGTCAAAAGGTTTAAAACACCTCAGGTTTTCATCACATTTAAATCAGTTGAAATGCAATGAATGACCTAGAATGGTGAAAAGGTAAGTAGTAAACAGCTGGAGGTTTAAAATTGAAAGTTTAGGTTAACAAAACTGAAACATGGAAATTTCAGAATATTACAAATGAGCCTTAGGCAGGGAACAACTAATAGGATTTGTAAAAGAAGACAGACACTGAGACAGCTAGATGTCCAAAAAGTACTCTTTTATTCTTCTTTACAACACAGCACAACCACAATGCCCAAAGACTCACACGATTACTTAGTCCTTTTTACTTCTCGTAAGTCTTCTGCCACCTCCACTCCTCTCTCGCAAGCTCCGTCCTCTTCCACCCAACTCCGGCTACCTGAATGGAGTGAGGCGGCCCCCTTTTACAATGCACCCGGATGTGCTCCCTGCTACACTTCTTGTTGTGGCGGAAGCACTCCGGGTGCACCCGCTTTCCTGGTGTGGTGGAAGTGTTGCGGTCCAAAGCATCTTAGTCCTTCGGGCACCCCGTGGCGGTGCCCACGGATCCCCACAGTTTCGTGGCTCCCACACAATCCAGGGTGGCTGCCCTCTTGTGTCTTCGGGAAGGAATTGCCCCTCTCCTGGTCCCCGGCTTCTCCAGACCTCCCGGCGGGGCACACAGTGCCCTTGCACCAATCACCCACTTCTTCAAGTCTTCACTGCCTCCACTCCTCTCCGCTGAGCTCTGTCCTCTTCCTCCCAACTGGAGGGAGGCGGTCCCTTTTATATCCACCCAGACGTGCTCCAGGTGCTTTCTGATGGACTTTCTGCGGCACTTCCTGATGTGGCGGAAGTGCCGCATGAGCACCCGGAACCACTCTGGGTGTTATCGGTATTCCTTCCGCCAACACCTCCAGGTGTGGCACAAGTGCTATCATTTGTAGGGTACTACATTCAAGGCTAAATTTAAAAAGATGCCTACAAATAAAGTCCCCAGATATTTGATAAGAAGAGAAAAATGCTGTACTTCACCAAGTAAAGCTCTCCCTTCTCAAACACTTGTAACCCAGCTCAAGGAAACTGCGGCCTATACAGACAACACAAGGCATAACAAAGGTTTGAATGGGCTCCAGTCCATCGGAGGGCCTACACTTCACTAAACACATGCTTTATAAAGTCCCAGTTTTCTTTTGTATTTGGCACTGAATTGCTGTGCATTTTTTTGAGAAAGATGGGAAGACCCAACTAGGAAAGGTGACTTAATATTATTAAAAAACAGCATAACAGAAAATCCATTTTCTTTTTTATATTTCAAAAAACACACCCCACAGACATGAAGTAAACTTAAAAATGTTACCCCCTTGTAACTTCAGGAAAGAAACGTCACAAATCAATGCAGAACATCCAACCCCCTAAATTCCGTCTCCACCAGCAATTTTCATCAAAGCAACGTTTTTTTTTTTAAACTATTTATTTAGATCTCTTTATGTTTAGATGAGTATCTGTGGAATATTGCATTTCAAAGCAATGGTTTTTAAGAGCCCAGCTAAGAAAATCTTTAATTTGTTTACTGATGCAAACATTGCCCCGTTTTCCTATTTTTTTTTCTGTAGTTTTAAAAATGTAAAAATTGCACAAAGAAAGCCTTTTGGGAAAAATTCTCCTCGCTTTTAGCTCAAGTCTTAAGTGAAGATTTTTAATAAGCTACCTCCATCAGGGGCAGAGAGAGGTAAAGGCAATCCCAAAACTTCATGTTATTTACTGTCTTTAGCCCTCAGCAATCAATTTGTTTTTGTTTTTTTGAGTTGTGCGTTAGCTTATTATATCTCAATGGTCAAACACTTTAGCATATAGTTCAAAAGGTTTAAAATACAAAATATTTATCTTTTGTAAAGCCAACAGAAACCCAAGATATCAAAGTCAAACATAAAAGGTACAATGCACATCAGTTGGTCATGGGCCTATACTGTAGAAAAATAGTGTCGGCAATGAACTGAAGAAACATCAATAAGGAACATAAAAAATTCACATGGAGCAATGGCTATGAACCACTGCTGAGAAATCTAAATTTAGTAGAATAAGAACGGCTACTAACACATGCATAGTCATAGGATAAAAATGTGGAGGGTAAATTTCACACAAACATTAGGAAGTTTTTCTTTACACAAACCACTATAGACACTTGGAATAAGCTGCCAAGTAGTGTGGTGGACAGGAGGACCTTAGGGGCCTTCAAAACTCGACTTAGTTATTTTAGAAGAATTAATTGGATAGGACTGGTATGCTTTGTTGGGCTGAATGGCCTGTTCTTGTCTCAATTGTTCTAATGTTCTAATATACAGAGAAAAAATTATATATAAAAACACACACACACAGAACTACAAATTGTGGGCAGTTTATCTCACACCCTAGTTTCGTGGGGCCAGGCGTGACTCTCAAATGATAATTCACATCTGGGGACAACTTGTTCAAAAATCTGCAGGGAATATCTCAAATCCGGCGCTGCACAGGCTACACCCACAGGACTTCCTAAAACACCCGTCCTAAACTCCTCCAGTCCGTGCACTAAACTGTCAGAGTTCAGGTAGAGAGAACAAGAAACTGACTAAAAGGCTTGATGCTAAAGGGAAATAAAAAGCTAAAACTGTTGGTGTCCATTCAGGAGCTCAACAGCACAAGGTAACTGAAGCTTCCTAATTAATTTGTATATTGTAATGACAGACAGAAACCTGTAAAACACTGCAGCTACACACATATGAGAACAGCTTCTGTGTGCTACGATATCTTCGTTATTTTAACTACTGCATCACTATATGGCATAAGAGCAACAAACAGTTAAGATAAGCAATGTGTTCTACTGATAAAATGACGTGTTAAAACACTGCGGCTATTCTGGCGTAGACAGCAATGTTAGCTTACTTAGTTACATGTATAGATACGCAGTTAAAGGTGGATGCTGTGCAGCCTCATCCATGCTTTTTCTGGCGTCATTAGGATAATTTGTTGATTTGGGTGTTTTCAGTACTGAAATCTGCATCTCCTGTGGTTCTTCCTTATCAGATCTCTTATCAGTCCTTCAGATGAAGTGACACACCATTTACTTCAAATGCATATTCTGCACTTCACATTTTCACAAGCAAAGCTGCCAATTCTTTCAAGCTCACATTGGATCCTACACGATCATCATAATGGTGAACAACAGAGAGCACTTGTGACAACATATCGCTCACGTTTACCACTCGTCCATTGAGGTCATCAAATGGCAATGTGTCATCGGATGTTACAGAAAAGGTTTTTCCCCTTGCATCAGGTTAGGTTTACTTTAAACTGTGCAATGAGCTCTCTGCACATGCAACACACATTTATAGGTCTAATTGGGAAGACTGACTGTTCCTCATAATCAGAAGCTTACTCTCTGCAGCAGTAGGTTAACACAATCACTGCCCCTACTATGAGCGCCACCTTCATGAGGCATTGGATTGTTTAGAAATGTGACACTCAGTGAGCCATCCGATTGTTCCCACTCACTTTTAAGCAAAATCCACTGATGGCTGTCTGCAGACGTATATATATATATGTCTGACTTCAGCAAGACTACTCATGCCCCAACCCTGAGACACAACTGCACCCCACACAGATGAACAGAATCTCCCGCCCCACCATAACAATGTTCATCTTTTACCTTAAATGCTCTCATTAGAGTGTGCAGGTTTATTTTCATCCCCTTCTGATCCATTTGTTCATAAGTAGTAAATGCAAGATTCGCCATCTTGATGTCATCAGTGCTGTAAAATATTAACTCGGTTTATAAAATGGAACAAACAAGGCAATGTTTAAAAATAATGTCACTTAATATCAGGATGGTGCGGTTTACAATTACAATGTACACTGTGGACTGTAGGGGGTGCCAGAGAGCATCAACCACCAGACAACTCAGCCAAACAACTTCAAAGGTAAAAACGTTTATTTCATAATCTTACCATAACACAGTAAAAGGAAGTCCAACTCAGAAAGCACCTCTGTCTTCTTCACTACAACCCCTTGCAGTACCCAGAGACCCCAACAGAGTTGCCCATCCACACTCCAAGTCCCAGGCAACCCTGCAGGTGACCAAACTGGGCCCCAATCAGGGGAACACTGCCAAATTTTACCTTGGGGAACGAACTGCTCATAAAATTTGTTAGTCCCATGTCCATCCATTATTAGTTCCTCTCCATGATATAGAAATTTGTGAACTTCCTGGCCAGGTTGAACCTCCCCTTCTCGTTGCCCTTCCATTACAGACTTCCAGATGGGCAGGGCCGTCTTCAATGGGCCCATTATGTTTCTGATGCCTATGTCTGTTTTGCTATCAAAACGGGACCCCAGCACACTACTTTACCCGGAGTCCTAGGATGTTGGTAAGATGGCCCTGCAGCCAGGTGGAGAATTATCCTCTATCCCACTCAAAATGCCAGTCCATCCGCTGTCTCACAACACATAATGGACTTTAGAAGGTGCCCTGGAGTATTCCCCAAACAAAGGATAAGCACTAAGGGTAAACAAATTATCAAAGAAGGTTACTATGAATAAAACAACACCACAAGGGAGGCAGAGATCAACAAATTGTGGTCACTAGGTGGCATCTCAGACATTAGTGTTGTGGGGCCAGACCTATCTACTTTGAAAGGGCCAGGCCCTTCTGGGTGACCCCCACACTACTACAGGCTCCAGGCATCAACACATTGAATACTGGATATTCCTGCATTGCAATGGACTCTATTAAAAATGGCACATTTTAATAATTTAAGTAAAGCAGCATTTCCCTTGGGACAAATAAAGCACTATATAAATATTTACAATCCTGTTCATGCCAGAACTATCCTCACATTATGCCATATTCAGCATGCTGTATACATTTGTTTACTTATTTATGAGCCACTCGATACCATTCTTTGTGAACACTTTTCTATGATTTATTTTAAGCCACTTAAACACTGCTGTTTGAACATTTATAATGTAAAAAATATGATGTCTTGTATGTGCGTCTAAGGTTTGCGCTACCATTTTGTGATACAGGGGGGCACGGTCGCTGACAGTAACATTTATTTTTCTCACAGCCCTGAGAAGCTGCCCATGGGGGGGAAAACTAACTCCACCTCTCCCTGTCCCTCCTTCTTCTTGCCGACGTACTCCAAGTTCATTTTGAAATTTTAGCACAATATACATTTACTAGGGGGATCGCTCCCTGCTCGCTTTGCTTGCCATGGCCTGCTCTGCGCTTCAAGCATTTAAAAGCCTATACAGCAGCTGTCCTACTCTTTGTCTTTTATTTCCGGCCACAGGCGTGGTTAAATCTCTTGGCACAAAGTCTCGTCTCGCGGGATGTGAGTTTTCGATATTTTTTTAGTTTATAATTTAAAAACAGAATAAGAATCTGAAAATCTAACAACATCACATTAAAGTTCGATAAATTCTGAAAAGAATGATACCAAACATATATGTAGGTTTTAAAATAAGCCCAATTTAAAACGTGACAAAAAACATCACATAAAATCGTTGCACTTTTAGGCTTAGGATTTTTATTTATTTTTGATTGATTGGCTGTATTATCTGTCCTATGAGTCCGTATACTTGTTTTTTGTATGTTTCTGCTGCAGTGTACATCTGAATTTCCCCTCTGGATTAATAAAGTTTATCCTCTTTAATCTAATACTGTATATAAAACTGAGACAATCCCAGGACGGCTCATTCTGGAGAGAGCAGACCGATGACTGCAGCTCCTACCTGAATTCTAACACTCCCAAGAAAAGACTGAATCCTCCTCTTTTTTGGTTACACTGCTTTTAATTTTGCCTTGTTTGACAAGTCATTGAGTGCCCATTTCAGTCCCGGGACTCTGTAAATATTAATGGGGGTGACCTACTTGGTACATCAAACTTTCCTCAGTCGATGACATTACATAATACCACATGCACTTCAGAAGAGGTCATCCACCTGAAGCTAAGCATGTTCGGATTGGACACCATCTATAAAAAAAAACTTGGGTTGCTGCTGGAAAAGGTTTTGGTGAGGCCAGCAAGAAAGAGAGAGAGATACTTTATTAATCCCAAGGGGAAATTCACAAGATGTGCTTACTCAGTGGTCTGAATGTGGATCCCAATAACCCATTGCAGTGACCAGGACACTGTACTGTAAAAATGGCACTGTCCTTCGGATGAGACATAAAACCGAGGACCTGACTAGGTGGTCATAAGAGATTCCTGGGCATCCTTTGTATCCCAATGTTCAGGCAAAATTGTCCACCACAGCCGTTATTCTGGCCTCCTAATCATCTTCTAGTCTCCAACTCTCTCTCTCTCACACTCAGATCTTCATCTGCTAACAGCTAATTTGTGGTGAGCGTAGTGGTGCAAAAATTGCTGCCATCGCATCATTCAAGTGAATACTACATATCAGTGGTGACTGAAGTGGCTCCCTACTCCCTGAGGCGCTTCGAGTTGTGAGAAAAGCGCTATATAAATCTAATAATTCTTTACAACATTCTCAAACTTAATTCGATCCAGTGTCATGGAGGGCCCCCCTCCCGAGTTTTTCCTAGCAGAATTAGGAAGAAGCCAGTAAGCATCCCTGAGAGAGGCACCATTCTACCACTGGGCCCACTCATACATACACCCACACAGGGTCATTTGAGAGTAGCCCATTAACCTAACACGTCTTTGGAAAGGTGAGAGGGAAAAACAGTGCACCTGGAGGACAGTAAGTAAGTGAAAATGTATTTATAAAGCACCTGTCACAGGCAAATGCCACAAAGTACTGTACAGTTATATATACACACACACACAATTAAAAAACATTCATAGAAAAAACGGTGATACAACACACAAGTGGACAATAAAAATACACAGAATCAGCAAATATGACTCATAGAAACACTGCCCAGGATGTCTTAAGCTGACCTTAGAACACCTCAACGCAATGAGCCCGACGCAGGACCGGGGGAGATTATTCCATAACCTCTGTGCAACAGACAGAAAAAGCACAATCTCCCGATAGTGTTATTCTAGTGCACAGTACGAGAAGGTAGAACTTATTTCTCAGATTTTAGAATGCGACTAGCAATGCAATGATGCACATGGTCACGAATGTCCTGGGAGGCTTGGCCATGGAGGCCTCGAGAAGTAAGAACCAGAATTTTAAATTGAATTCTAAAAATTCTACTGGCAGCCAATAGTGGGATGATAAAAATCGGTATAATATGAAACCTCCGATTGGATCCAGTAGTTAAAAGCCTGGCAGCTGCATTTTGTATAATCTGCAGACGGTTCAAGGCAAATTTGTTCTCACATGTATCTATATATATATAATTCACTAAGCCGACAGAACAGGCAAAACAACCATGGGATACGCACGATATAGCCACGCCTGTCAACTAGCGCTAAGACGATGGGATACGCCAACAACTCACACAGCCACGCCCGCCGACAACACAGAGCCACGCCCACCAACTCTAAGATCATGGGACGAGAATGTCTGCCCGCCGGTAACCAGCGTGTAAAACCATCGCAGCTTTTAACTCACAAACTGCAACAACTCACCACACAAGGACACCCTGTCTCTCGAGGCATTCAAACTGCCAGAAGACAACCATGGGATACGCAAAAATTAGCCATGTCAGTCAACTCACAAAGCCCAGCCCACCAATTCGAGCACGCGTCCACCCATGCTCTCAAGGCATTCACAGTGCCTGCTCATGTGCCCGGCCGCAACAACTCACCAACTCGCTTTCGTCTCTGCTACAGTACACATGCACCACTGAGCCACATTGACTTTTCATTATTCCTTTCGGTTTCGGCTGCATTTCTATATATAATCCACCAAGTCGTCCAACCATTGGATACAAACGACAGAGCACCGCCCAACAACTCGAACCGATACAGAGACACGCCCAAAAACTCTAAGAGCATGGGACGAGAACGCCCGCCCGCCCGCCTGCCTGCCTGCCTGACTGACTGTTACCAGCGTTCACCGCAATGTACTGGAGTGTAAAACCATCACAACTGCTAACTCACAAACTAACAATTCACCAAACACCGCATCAAACGCTTTCTATATCTAAGAAGACATATAGATACTCATTATTCTCCGGCACGCGTCCACCCACGCTTCCAAGGCATTCACAGTGCCTGCTCATGTGCCCGGACGCAACAACTCACCAGACACAAATTTTGCTTAATTTGACTCAACACGGGAAACCTCACCCGGCCCGGACACAGAGAGAATTGACAGATTGATAGCTCTTTCTCGATTCTGTGGGTGGTGGTGCATAGCCGTTCTTAGTTGGTGGAGCGATTTGTCTGGTTAATTCCGAATACGAATGAGACTCACTACTGCTAAATAGTTGCGCGATCGCCAAGCGGTCGGCGTACAACTTCTTAGAGGGACAAGTGGCTTTCAGCCACGTGAGATTGAGCATTAACAGGTCTGTGATGCCCTTGGGATGTCCAGTACTGTACGCGCGCTACACTGAATGGATCAATGTGTGTCTACCCGGCGCCGACAGGCGTTGGTGCGCCGGTGAACCCCATTCGTGATGGGGACCAGGGCTTTCAATTAATCCCCACAAACGAGGAATTCCCAGTAAGTGCGGGTCATACGCTCACACTGATTACGTCCCTGCCCTTTGTACACATCGCTACTACCATGGTCGGGTGACTTGGTGGATTATATATAGTAAAGCAGCCAGAACCGCAAAGAACAATGAAAAGACAACGTGGCTCAGAGGTGCATGTGGACTGTAGCAGAGACAAAAGTGGCTCAGGTGAGGAGTTGGGGGCGGGCACATGAGCAGGCAGTGCGTACTGAACGATGACTGTATATTGGTTCGTAGTGTGCATTGTTGCAATGTTACTTTTCTTGGTGGTTTATTAAATTACGGATTTGTCAAATGTTCATTTTTTTTCCCTGTGCCTAAAAATCATTAAAAAAGTGGCGTGATTACGCGGCGTTGGTTAGTACAATAAATTACAATAGTGTAGGCAAGGCAAAGTATGGACAAGTATTTCCATCTCAGTCTTAGTGACCATAGTTTTAAGCCTAGAAAGGTTTCTCTAATCGAATAAACAACAATGACTAAGACATGACATGGGCATGAAAGGGGAGAGAATAATCATAAACTGACACCCAAATTACACCCAAAAGACAAGTTTCACTGGAAGAGATATTTTCACAAACCATTTTAGTAATGGCAAGAAGCAAATCAGGAAGGGGCAAAGATCCAGACCTCAATCTTTTGCGGATTTAACTGTAAATAATTAGCAGATAACCGATTTTTCACTTCCAACAAACAATCAACCAGGGTTGCTTGCTTGTGAAATTACTGAGGCCCTCAAAAACACCACACATTTGAATTACATTAGACCAACCTCAACGTCAACAAGCCATTCAGCCCAACAAAGCTCGCCAGTCCTATCCACTTAATTCTTCCAAAAAAACATCAAGTTGAGTTTTCAAGGCCCCTAAAGTCCTTCTGTCTTCAACACTACTTGGCCACTGTTTCCAGGTGTTTATAATTCTGTGTGTGAAGTAAAACTTCCTAATTTTGTGGGAAATTTACCCTTAAAAAGAATCAAACTGCATGATTAATTTATTTTAAAGTCATCATCTTGATTCTCTGGACTAATTTCCTTCAGAATTT
Organism: Erpetoichthys calabaricus; assembly: GCF_900747795.2. NCBI lineage: Eukaryota > Metazoa > Chordata > Cladistia > Polypteriformes > Polypteridae > Erpetoichthys > Erpetoichthys calabaricus. Next base: position 189,644,950 of record NC_041401.2, on the reverse strand, counting down.
TAAACGCTTCAGTCAGGTCTCCTCTTTACGTTCTATGTCTTAAACTGTAAAGGCTCAGCTCTTATAATTCATCCCATGTAGCCCTGGAATCAGCCTGGTTGCTCTTCTCTGAACTTTGTCCAGTGCTGCTATGTCCTTTATGTAGTCTGGAGACCAAAACTGCACCCAGTACTCCAGATGAGGCCTCACCAGTATGTTAAAGCTTAAGAAGAACCTCCTTGGATTTGCACAATAGACATCAAGGCGCTATATAACCTGAGATTCTGATAGCCTTGTTGATCACTTCTGAACACTGTCTGGCAGTTGATAGTCCACTATGACTTCTAAATCCTTTAATCTTTCCTCATAACTCAACCCCTGTAGCCCTGAATCAGCCGAGTTGCTCTTCTCTAGACTTTCTCTAGTGCTACTTTGTTCTTTTTGTAGCCTGGAGACCAAAACTGCACTCAGTACTCCCGGTGAGACCTCACCAGTGAGTTATAAAGCTTAAGCAGAACCTCCTGTGACTTGTACTGCACACATCAAGGCGCTATATCACCCGACATTCTGTTAGCCTTCTTAATGGCTTCTGAACACTGTCTGGCAGTTGACAGTGGCGAGACCTCACCACCCTGGTAATATACAATAATGTCACACAGTCTTCCTAATCACACTAATCAAGCTACAACTCAATTTTTAAAATATAAATTCCCATCAACAGTCAAAACTGTAAAGTCAAATAACGTTAAAGTGAGGCGAGTGTGTTACAAAATGAGCACTTTCAGTCTCAAGTCTCCTTCCGCTCATATGCTTTTTACTCACTATGTAGAATGCAGTGCCAAAGTAGACATCCAAGAAGCGAAGCAACTTGCAAAGAATGAACTTGTTACACGAATACAATATCCTAGATCTATTAAGACTGGCACTCTGGAGGGCTAAGTTTGTTAAGATCACCCCCTGGAGACATTCTAATCATGGTTCTGACCTAATAGTGACCACTCTTAATGCCAGAGCCTGCAATTCTACTGTCAGGAACTTATAAGGTCCTGTGCCTGTGAGGTGGCACCCCCTACTGGATGAAATATGGGTTGATACCTGTCCAGTTGAATGTTTCAAGTATTCACAATTGTTTTGTTGGCTTACCTTAAAAACCTACAACCCTGAAGATAGATGCACTTCTTGAGCACCTCGACATTGTAGAGGCCACTTTTCAGATTGTAAGAAAAATTAAGTGAAGTGGTGAAATAATCCAAATTTATCAATCGCAGTAGATCCTAAAAAAAAAAAAAAAAAAAGATGCTTTGAGTGTTTTAACAAAATAATTCTTGCCTCACTAGTCATTTAGCCCGTTACAATAACGGGCGCTAGAACAGTAGTGCATAAACATTAGTAGGAACAGTCTATATTAAATGGCAAGCACGTGTGCCCATGCTCTCATTTTTTGTATTGTGTCCTTGCAACCAGTCTGGTTTCCTAAATAAACAGGCCACACCATGGCAGACTGCAGATTTTGAATTACATAACGAAACATATCTTTAAAGATTAATCGCATTCTGAGTCACGGGTGAGGCAGAAGCTTAAGCTTGGGGCACAAGGCAGGACCCTGGACGTCAGTCCATTACAGGGAACACTCCTAAGGGTAATTTGGAATCATCAATTAACTTATTCCAAACACGGTGTAGGATGTTCAAAGTACAAGAAACAATTACAATTTTTTTTTTTTTTTTTAAACAAAACGTAAACATCTCTCTTTTCAAATCAGCCCAATGAAAAAGATTAACATTAAAAGAAATAAAAAACGAGAAAGATGGCAACCCAGAATTTCAATGAGGGTCCACAAAAAAAGGCTGGTCAAGTGTGTCTACAAGGGTTTAAAGGGTCACTAGGCATCCAGCACCAAGCCTGTTGAGAAGCAGATGCCCACATTTGGATACTGTTACTGGATGACCTATTAGGATTCATTTCTGGTCATTGTTATAATTTCTACACACCCAGCCCCCAACCCCCCGGCTCCTTTGTTTGTCTGCTTTTTAAAAATTGTATCTTATACTTGTGATTTTGCCCTGTTACCCTTCCTCAGGATGGCTTGTTCAGGGCTCTCCGGCGTTCAAGCATAAATTACTTCAGAGCTGCTATTTAAAGAAATACCAACCCAAAAATAATAATTTCAATATGTCAACATCCTAGGTACAACAGCAAACAATATCCAAGCATTCATGAAAAACTGTTTGAGTTTCACAATAAGAACATAAGACTGATGGACGGAATGGTATCCTCTCGTTTGTCAAGCCAATAGTCAAATATCTCATCCAGATCCTTCTTAAAGGTTGTCAAGGTGTCTTCAAAACCACATCCTCGTAATTTGTTGCCGATTCCCACAACTCATTGTGTAAAGAAGTGCTTCCTGACTCAGTCCTAAATGCACTTCTCCCTAATTTCCACTAGGTGTCCCCGATTCACAGTGTAGCTCAATGGTTCCCTACCTTTTATATGGCCCACACCCCTAGAAAAATGTTTGTGTCACAAAAGTAATACTGCATTTGTACAAGAAGTGACATTTCTAATTTTTGAACAACATACAATACTGGGGGTGAAAAAACTGAACTAAAAAAAAATAAGCTTTTAAATAATAAAAAATAAATTTAAAAATACAATCATATGAAAAAGTTTGGGAACCCCTCTTAATTCTTTGGATTTTTGTTTCTCATTGGCTGAGCTTTCAAAGTAGCAACTTCCTTTTAATATACGACATGCCTTATTGGAAACAGTATTTCAACAGTGACATTAAGTTTATTGGATTAACAGAAAATATGCATCATAACCAAATCAGACAGGTGCATAAAATGTGGGCACCCCAACAGAGATATGACCTCAATACTTAGTTGAGCCTCCTTTTCAAATCTAACAGCCTCTAGACGCTGTCCTCCTATAGCCTTTGATGAGTGTCTGATTCTGGAAGGAGGTATTGTTGAACATTCTTCCATACAAAATCTCTCCAGTTCAGTTCAATTTGATGGACAACCTGTTTCAGATCATCCCATAGATTTTTGATGATATTCAGTCAGGGGACTGTGATGGCCATTCCAGAACATTCTACTTCTCCCTCTGCATGAATGCCTTTGTAGATTTCGAACTGTGTTTTGGGTCATTGTCTTGCTGGAATATCCAACCCCTGCGTAACTCCAACTTTGTGACTGATGCTTGAACATTATCCTGAAGAATGTGTTGATATTGGGTTGAATTCATCTGACCCTCGACTTTAACAAGGGCCCCAGTCCCTGAACTAGCCACACAGCATGATGAAACCTCCACCAAATTTGACAGAAGGTAGCAGGTGTTTTTCTTGGAATGCGGTGTTCTTCTTCCGCCATGCAAAGCGCTTTTTGTTCTAACCAAATAACTCCATTTTTGTCTCATCAGTCCAAAGCACTTTGTTCCAAAATGAATTTGGCTTGTCTAAATGAGCATTTACATACAACAAGCAACTCTGTTTGTGGCGTGAATGCAGAAAGGGCTTCTTCACCTCATCACCCTGCCATACAGATGCTCTTTGTGTAAATTGCGCTGAATTGTACAACAATGTACAGATACACCATCTGCAGCAAGATGTTCTTGTAGGTCTTTGGAGGTGATCTGTGGGTTGTCTGTCACCATTCTCACAATCCTGCTCATATGCTGCTCCAGTATTTGTCTTGGCCTGCCAGACCTGCTGGGTTTAACAGCAACTGTGCCTGTGGCCTTCCATTTCCTGATTCCATGAAGCTGACAGTTTAAACCTCTGAGATGGCTTTTTGTAGCCTTCCCCTAAACCATGAGACTGAACAATCTTTGTTTTCAGATCTCTGGAGAGTTGCTTTGATCCCATGCTGTCGCTCTTCAGAGGAGAGTCAAAGGGAAGGAAGCACAACTGGCAATTAACCACCTTAAATACCTTTATATCTCATGATGGACACACCTGTCTATGAAGGCTTAATGAGCTAATCATACCAATTTGGTGTTGCAAGTAATCAGCATTGAGCAGACACATGCATTCAAATCAGCACAATTACAAGGGGACCCACATTTTTGCACAGCCAGTTTTTCACATTTAATTTCATACAATACTACTTCACTAAAAATCTTTGTTCGAAAAACACCCCAGTACTCCAATGTTCCTAGGAAATGAAAGACATACCACTGTTATCTTTTTTGTTGAAAGTCAAGTCAATTATTATACAGGCTGAGAGGGGTTCCCAAACTTTTTCATATGACTGTAAATGAAATAATTTACCTTTATAAGTCTTAATAATCTTGTATATTCCCGCCTGTGAAATTTAGACATTCGATTGACGATCTGGAGTATCTTGTGAAGCATCAAGCAGTGAGAGGAAATGACACACGATCAACAATCAAGGGAAATGGGGTAACTGGAGATCCCCGTGCTGCGTCACTAAGCAATGACACACAGTGAACAAGTTGTCTCCCGATAACACCTTTACTGCCATTCAAAAAGTGACGCACTGCACTATTAAAATTGCTGCGCTACTGCCAGGACCACCAGCAGAAGAGATAGGCTAAAAGTAAGCAGCAGGTGTTGCATCCAATTCAGTCTCTCTTGTCCCAACCGGGAAAAACGTCAACCCAACCTCTGATGTTTCAGGATCAGGGCTTGCATGGAAATCAAACCTAGACGACGGCCTTCACTACAGATCATTGCAAGGTCCAAATTCAATTCTCTTTTATATATATAAGTTATTTGCTTTTATGAACGCGCCACCTGCAGCAAGGGACCCACAAAGACTCACATTTATGAGGTTTATTCGGAGAGGACAATTAGACAATTACATACTCAAAGCTCGATTCTTTTATATCATAGAACAGGAGTACGAACTAATAAATGACAGCACAAACTGCAAGACACAGAATGCTCCACGATAAAATCAAACAATTAACCTCAATCAATTCTGGCAAATTGCAATGCAATCTTCCTCTTTGTAGGACCTCCTGAAATGCCATCTTGAGCCCCTTGGAGGTGTGGGCATCCCCTGTTGGGAACCTCTGGTTTAGCCCAGCTTCAAGTGCTTCTGTGTTTTTCTTGTAGTGTGGTTACCAGAAGTGCACGCACACTAGTCCAGATGCGATCTCACAAGTGCAGTATATCGTCTGAGCAGAACATCCTTCAATTTATATTGAGCAAGCTCTATGGTATAACCTGACGTTTTATCCAGGGCTGTGGAATCAGAGACAATTTCGGGTACCTGGAGTCGGGGTCAGCAAAAATGTACCAACTCCGACTCCTAATAAATTTAAATTGTAATGAAAAACAAAAATACAGCAAATTCAAATGTCGCATTTCACAAACAATAGTCATAATTAAGTACTTCTCTGATGTAAGAATAAAGCCCAGTGCATAGTTGTGTTACTACTAGTGTGAAGTTCAGCTGAGCAATTATACAACCCGACATTCACATATTGTAATCTGGATCATGGTACATTACAAAAAGCGTTTTCATTTTATTTCAGATATAATGTGTTTAACGAGTTCATTTGAGTGTAAACAAGTGTAATGATGTAGGTGGAGGTGTGTGCTATGGCCTGATGTGTCCTCAGGGGTTCTGTCTGCACTCTCCGCTCCCATCCAGCGCTGAACTTTATCATAACTTTGCACACCACCTGTTCTAGAAGATATTGAAATTAAAAAGGAACAGAGATTCTAGGTATTGTGACAAATAATGCTTCTAATATGTTAAGCACAACTGAGAAAATGAATAAAGTAGATGAAGAACTTGACAAACAGATATTAGAAGACAGTTCTGCAAGTACTGGAGAAAGTGAAACCGAAGAGAACAGTGAAATTTTGGATAACATTGCTTAAGAAGCATCTAAGCTTACTAATATTCAACATGTGCATTGTGCTGTTCATACTCTGCAACTTGCAGCAAGAGATGGATTGAAAGATCGTCATGCAGTTACTCTAATTGGCAAATTGAGGCAAGTAACTGTTGCAGCCAGGCCCCCTAAAACAGATGCCATTATGAAAAGACGTGCAGAAAAAGGAGCCATTTTGGATTAAACAACACGCTGGGGAAGCACTTATTTGATGGTAAAGCGTTTGCTTGAACTAAAAGACTTTCTTGAAGAACTGGACAATGAAAATGTTTTATTAACTGAAAGCCAGTGGGCACAAGTAAAAGAACTGGAAAGTCTTAGTTGCAATATGAAGATTTAACACCAGGTAATATTTTTTTGGAATGAAAGAGCTTGATATATTGCCTGAACAAAAGTGGGAGGGTTAAATAGCTGATGGCATCGTATCCTCAATGAAGAAAAGAGAGGGTCTCTTACCGGATAATCAAATCTTATTAGCTGCTATTTATGTTGATCCAATGAGCCAAATTTTGTTGAGCAGTGACCAGATTGCTAATGGAAAAAAGGCCCTCTATGATGTAGCAGTTCGCATGAAGGGATTACTACTACCTGAAACACCACCACTGGATGAAGCTATAAGCACTGGTAACTCGGGATCATCCTCTTCAAATGAAGAATTAGACTTTAATTCCTACTTGGACAAAATGGAAGTTTCAAAAGCAAAGCGATGTCGCCTATGCGTGAAAGATAAACGACCAGCAAATGTCCAAATAAAGAGATGAATCCGGCAGGAGTTTTTTTAAAGAATTAAAAGAAGTTGAAAGGTATGACCACTCATCAAAACTGATTGCAGAAGAAGCCATCCTTGTTGATCCAGAGATTATTAGTGATGTGGCTTGAACTGTAACTGCAATGCCACCCCCCCAAGTCAGTGTTGAAAGACTATTTTCAGCTCTAAAAATAATCAAGTCAGATTTAAGAGCATCTATGAAAGAGGACTGCAGTGGGCTGGCGCCCTGCCCGGGGTTTGTTTCCTGCCTTGTGCCCTGTGTTGGCTGGGATTGGCTCCAGGAGACCCCCCGTGACCCTGTAGTTAGGATATAGCAGGTTGGATAATGGATGTATATGAAAGAGGATCTGGCAGAAGCAATTCTGTTTCTTAGAACACTGCATTGAGTTAATTTTGGATTGCATTTAACAGCTACTCTACAACTGTATTCCAAATTTAATATATAAACTGTTTTTTGTTCATGTAGTAAAGCTTTGTTTTTGTTTTAAAACTACCGAAGAATGTGATTCATATATTTTTTGAACTGGTAAAGTTCCTGTTCCTGATTTTTATGCATGCTACTACTTTATAGCCAGTTGATAAAATAAATAAAACCTTATTGTTTTCATTTTTTTGTTACCAATACGGTAGAGACTCGGCTTCCTAGCCAGTAGTTCTATGGTTAAATGATGTGTATGTTGCCTTCCTTCTATCAACATGGAAAATACAGTAGCATATTAAAATACAGAGGAGTCGGAGTCAGAAGTACCGGAAACTAAGGAGTCAGAGTCAAACAATTTATCTACCGACTCCACAGCCCTGGTTTTATCCGCCTTTTTAATAGCTTCTGGGCATTGCTTAGATCAGGGGTCGCCAATTCCGGTCCTGGAGGGCCCCAGTGGCTGCAGGTTTTCATTCTAACCCTTTTTTAATAGTGCCCCGTTTGTGCTGCTAATTAAGTTCTTGTGATTTTAATTGAATTGCTTTTTTAAGATGCGTTTCCCTGAATTACTTCATCGTTCCTCTGAGTTCCTTCATTTCTTTCCTTAAATGGCACCCAAACAGAAATGACATGTGAAGCGAGTGAGCCAACAGAAGACCAACCAAGTCAGGGCCTCAAACTCCCATCAATTTCACTCCAACCAGCTGCTTAATGAGGTGCCAATTCTTGTTGTTAATTAAACCCCTGCTTTAATTCTGTGGCTTGTTGCTGCTCTCATTGTGCATTAGCAGACATTTCTGAATTTGTTGATTTTCTCTAAGAGCACTGTTCAAATGTTTGAGGGACCTGAGTAGACCATCATTCATCGTTCTTTATTTTTAGATTTTGTATGAGGACACCAGTTGTATCTCATTATTGCTTGGTTGCTAATTAAGGAAAAAGTAACAATTAAGGGGTCTGAGTCTTCAAGAGCAAGTCAATTAAAATTAGTTCAAAAGAAGTTAATTAGCAGCAAAAACAGGACACTCATTAAGAAAAGGGTTAGAATGAAAACCTGCAGCCATGGTGGTCCTCCAGGACCAGAGTTGGCGACCCCTGGTTTAGATTATGAAAATATTGTGTCAACATAAACCTCTAAATCCTTTTCAGATGTTGCTTCCTCTTAGTATCTTCCATCTTGCATTTCTGTGTTATTTATTTTTCTACTTGTAGCACTTTGCACTGCATTTTCCAGGTGTTCGCCCAGTTCTGAAGATTGTCCAAGACTTCTTGAATTATTTTTGCTGCCTCCAAAATGTCCACCTGTCTTCCAATTTTAGTATCATCTGCAAATTTCACAAATTTACCAGCTTTACTGGAACCAGTATATTTAATCGAAAATCATAAAAAGTAAAATGGTCCCAGGACAGACCCCTGAAGGACCCCGCTGATGACCTCACTCCCCACAGAGCATTCTTCCCCTTATCTGTACTCCTTAAACCCATATGTATTTTCACAATGTCACTTGTACTTTGGCTGGTGCAGTCCTCGGAAGGGGGTGGCGGGATAGGGGGCCCAGCTCACTAATCCCTGGGCTGACTGGAAGAAGTGATGAACATGCTGGGGTCTTTCAAAAAGAATGTGGAAGGGAAAACCATAGCAGACAATGACCAAGTGCAGAATTTGGACCCAGGATGCTGGAACAGTCCGGAATTGTAAGCATTCTGCCATGCATTGAAAGACAGGTAGGTATTTATATTTGCTTAAAATATGGTGAATGCTTTAACAAACTGAGTTGCTCTTTTTCTGCATATGCCATATACATAAAATAAATCATTCTCTAAACATTACCTTGGTACTGATGCCTGATGTCCTCTTGGCTAATTCCACTGGAATACAGTCAATAATGAGTTCACTGGGAATCTAAATGGATTCACAGAAAAGCATGAAAATTTCTTCTTTAAAAATGAAAGTAGCTTAATAAGCAACACAAGAGCAAAGCGGCAGAAACTAATGTGCAGCAATTTATATAATGAGAGAGAGCCCTTTTCTGTTTTTTTAAACCATCCAATGGTATAATGATTTGATCTGCCTCACTCCAAGGCATTTGCTCCCAGACGAGCCTGATGTGTGCTCCATCAAGTCCTCCGCACTTGCACCTCCTGTCCATTAAAATTTAAATACACATTCACTTGACATTATGATGTCTATTGTGTTTAAAGAGAAATGTGCAGTGCGGAATACACAATGCATTTACTTCTGTTTGTAGAAAGATTTCACAAAAGAAAAAAGAATACTGTGCAATGAGGTGTTAAAATTATTTAATATAACTTTAAAAACAAAATATGGATGATGATGATGATGTTCTCTGCAATGGATGAATCTTCTATCCAATGTTAGATCTTCCTTAGTACCTGGGGGCAGTTCTTTTTAACCTTGTGTAGAATAACTTTGATACCCACTTAATCCAATTTAGAGTTATAGGTGGCCAGAACCAATCCTGGCAACAACTCAGCTACCAACACTGGACAGATGATTGGGGAAATAAGTCACCAGTCTTCCTAAAAGCTGGGTGCAGGTTTGGTTGACTAGCGGTTACTAACTGGCACAGCATGAGTGTATATGAGTGTGTGTGTGTGTGTGTGTGTGTGCACGTGTGAAAGTGGAACCTGCAAAGAACTGCCACCGTTTCTTTCCTTTCACTCTGTGCTGATGGGATAGCCTCTAGCCCCCTGAATTATATCAAGCAGGTGTGAGAATGTTCTAAGTATAAGCAATATAATTTAAGTAACCATAGAAAAGACTTGATATTCAATAAAGTTTTCCAAAGCCAATATAAATTAACATTAGAAAGCTTTTGACAAGAACAGGCCATTCACCCCAACAAGCTTAACAATCCCATCCACTTAATTCCACCAAAACAACATCTGAGCTCAAGAAGGCACCACGCATCACATCATGAGCAAGGGGCCATGTAGCAAAAACCAACACAAAAAGAGTTTTTCACTTCAACCTGGAGCAGCAACACTCAAATCCATTCCTGAAGACTTGGTATCATAAAACTTTTCTGTGCCAAGATAAAGTAGGACACTAAACAGCCAGCCTCTTCAGTGTTACAGGTTTGAATGTCTGTGTTGTGTCAGGTCTTCCATGTAGTTATATTTCTATTATTCTTATGTTTATCAAAAAATTGTATTACTTTTCTTAAAACAAGTATGTTGTAGTTACCTTGGCCAAAGGCCTGCCACCTACAGAGAGGGAGGAAAATAAAGTGAGAGCCTTATAATCATTTAACTGATTATCAATCAATTCTTCTCACATTAATGTGATTGGAGGCTTTTAATGGAACTCGAGCAGATCAGATGTTTCTACACACCTCAGAATTCATTGTGTGTCTACCATCAGCAGTTCCATCATCAATAAGGAGAAGTGTGTCAGGACCTGTGCCAGCCATACATGCCCAAGCACCACCATCTTTAACAGATTATGATTTGGATCTCAGGCAGTTCCTTTTTGGTCTCCACACTCTGCTCTTGCCATCACGCTGATGAGGTTCATCTTTGTCTTCTCTGTCCACAAGACTTTTTCCCAGAATTCTGCAGGCCCTCTTAAATTCTTTTTTCACAAACTGTAATCTGGCCATCCAGTTTTTAGGCTTGCACATTTTGCAGTGTGGTTTCTGTGTTTCTGTTCATGAAGTCTTCTGCTGATAGTCGTCTCCAACACTTCCACATTGGCCCCCTGAAGACTGTTTCTGATCTGTCGCACAGCCGTTTGAGGCAGTTTTTGACCATAGCAAGGATTTTTCTGTCATTAGCAGTGGAGGATTTCCTTGGACTACCAGTCCCTTTGTGTTTACTGAGCTCACCAGTGCATTCTGTCTTCCAGACAATTGATTTCGGTCATCCTAAGTCGTCACTGATATCTCTAATGGTTTTATGCTTGTGTTGCAGCCTCATGATGGCTTCTTTGACTTTCACTGGCACAGCTCTTTTCCTCATGTTGAACAATAGCAACTACAGATTCCAAAGGGTAGAAGCAAGCCGAGGTGTCTTATGAAAGAGACACAAACACCTGTAATGCCAATTGTCCTACACATAATGGTGCCCTGAAGTGGGGGAGGCCACTTGGAAAAACTATTTGTACATGCTGTGACCAAAATGTGTGCAAATCCCCTTAAATGAAAGTCTGCAATGGGCACTTTCATCACATCTGAATTATTGGATTTGTAATATTAAACAACGGAACAGAGGGCTAAATCAAAGAAAAATGTGTCGTCCCAAACATTATGGAGGGCACTGTAATTTGTAATTACTTGCCACCCTTTGAGTTTCTTTTAATGAAATGTAGATCAGCAGGCCGACTCCCACCTGCCACGAATCAGGTTAGTAAACCACTGATCCATTTTCTTACTCAACAAGGAAGCAGTTAAGAAACTGGATTGACAGATTTCATAAAGTTATACTAACATGAAGTTTCTTTTAGGTGCCGCTCTCTTCAAAACACACAAAGATGTGTTTAAGACATCAAGAAAACAGTTTCAAGTGGACTCCACAATGGCAGGTCCTTCTGCCTGCACTGCAACACAGGCCGCCTTCTTTTACACTTAATTGCTTTTCTATTGCTCAACAAGTAAATTGATAAGAGTGGTTAAAGCTTTTGTTATGCTAATAGGAAATATATCATTTTATATGCATTTAAGTTGCTTTTATCGAACTTGAAAAAGACAAAAAAAAAAAAAAGAAAAAATAGCTAGCGTTTTTCCTTTAATGAGCATCTTCTTTTCATGATACCACTAATTAAACAAAAAAAACATGTAATTTTAAATAGTGGTAATTATGAAGAAAATAGCTTTTGATTTTAGTAGATGGATGGAATGAACGAATGAGGGCTTCTGTTTCCAAAACAAAGGGAGATAATTAAAATCAAAATGAGCTTCATTAGGATGTGTGAAATTCCAGAGGAAAACTTCACAGCTTAATAGCTGACCAGCTGTTAATTGTTATGACAGTAATCCAATCATGGGGGTGAAAATTATGTGATTAACTAGAAGAGGCAATTCCACATGCTGCCTCTCTCCACCTTGGATGCTCGTCTCGTCACGTGTGAAGGTGACCAGATCACAGCCCCAGGTGACAGTTCTGCCGATTAGTTTGAGAGGGTGGCACAGTGAGTCAGTGAGCAGCGCATCACCTTCACAGCTCCAGGCGTTTGGGTTTCAAATCCCATCCCCATCACTCTTTCTGTGGTAGTGGGATATGGTCGGCAAAGCACTGGTCTTTAAACCTCAGGGATGTGGTTCAATCAGGGCTATGACCCTTGGCAAGTCACTTTATCTGCACTGTAACTGTTCTTGGGCACCATAAGCTTGGACAGTCGGGGTTCTGTTGTGAAGGGTACCCCCCAAACTTAAGACACAAGCTCAGTCCTGGGGTCTCCTTGTGGCTTTAGGCTTTTGTCTTCCCAGCTTCACAAAGTCATTTTATCTCAGGATGATCGTTTTCTTTAATTAGTTGGTCTTTTTTTGTGTTATTCTGCATTAACAGCAGCAGTGTAACATTTATATTCATAAGAAATTAAGAAAGCAGATTTTTGAGCTCATCACCAAACCCCCTATCAAGTTCAGTTCAGATACTGATTCCACCGTGTTCAAAACATTAAGACTACATACAATGACAGAGCTCATCTTAGCACTAGAATCCCTGAAGCCTACGAAAAAACTTGGAATCCCGGGCCTCCTTAAATTCCTTCGTACCTCTCCTTCAGCGTCTTTTGTTTTGTAAATGTGTTGATCGGCATTGGCAGCAGGAAGCCTGCTATCCCATCCCCATAACCCCCCCCCCCCCCCCCCCCCCATCCCCCCCAGCTCAACTCAGGCAAAAAGCTCACCCAGCTCAAGTGTGTTTATCTGGATGTGAGGTGCCTGGAGTTGTATTGGATAAATAATATTGTTATTTGGAAAACATGCATTTCATGTGTGTTCCGTGTCTACAACGATCTGGGTAAATGTTAGATGACAGGAAATGCGAGGCAAGAAATGTTGAACACATAACTAGAACAGAAGCTTTTTTCATGTTCTACTAATAATTGGCCAAACGCAGACATGAAGTGTATAATGTGTGAAGACTTATGTCCAAATATCAAATACACACTTTCACAAAAGACACTGATGTAAGTGCGCATTTCTTCTAGAATTTAACCAAAGTAAAAGAAATTGGGATAAGGTAACCCACACACACGGCTGGTACAGAGGTAAGAACTGCCGACTCCATGGTCGATAGATTGCGTGTTCGATCTCGGGTCCTTCACACATTAACTGTTTTGAGTAGTGAGGGGCTCGGCTATTAATATCTTATATATAAACGTCTACGCATGGAAGAGTGTGTGTGTGTGTGTGTGTGTGTGTCTGTCTGTCTGGCCTGGAAGTGAGAGGTGGAGTCGGGGTGAGGGCTCCACTTTCATGGAAACAGAAAACTAAAGGTCTGTCCGGCACAGAAGTGCAAGGCTACTATAGCATGAAGCTCAGAGAGCCAGCAAGGCAGCCCCAAGCTAACGAGTTGGAAGAAAAAAGCGACTCTGTTGCCAAAGTAAAACCACCGAGAATAGAGGGAAACTCTTACTCAAGCGAAGCGAGCACGTCAGCAAAATGGTATCCCTTTTACTTTTCCTCCCGTCGCTAATACACAAGCAAGGCGAGCATGTCAGCAAAACGAATACTCCGAGGAGAGACACGCTCAGAGTAGTTCCTTTCAATTACCTGAAATCTCTACATTTCAATTTTTTTTCTGACGATTTCAATAGTTTCTAGGACCCCGGGCTTTTTACAGCACGGACTTACATAGCTAGTTATAGAATAAGAACATGCATTTGATTTATTGGAGTCTGTAACAGCTGGTGTAAAGTTATGGTACTTGTAAAGGTTAGTGTTTTATTTTATTATTTCACTCACATTCACACTCTGACGATCTGACACTACTAGTTTTCAAATAATGACGTGCTATAACAGAGGTGAACTCAGATGAGGATTCTACATCGGAGAAAGAGAACAGAAGCCCTCCCCACAAGAAATGTCCAATCACACATAAGAATAATGCAGCTGTACCAGGCGTAAAGGCGAAAGATGGAACCGTTTGGATGCAGGAAGAGGTTGGGTGTCACCCTACCAGTGAATCTGCCACACACACGTCCTTCAACAACACCGAGCAATTTGCCCAAAAAGAAGAAGTCTGTCTGCCTTCTCTGTACCATTGCTTTGAAGGGACTTTAGCTGTAGGTGGAAGCTCCTGACGCACTTTCCACAACTGTTGTTACAGTTCTGCCTTTGTCCAGAAGTGGCTGAATAAGCTTTATGACCTCAGTCTCGGAAAATCTTTCTCCCGTGGGACGACTGGGATCTTTTCCTGAATAAGAAGTGGCATTGCACATGTAACTTTGTCAGTATGCCAATGTCAATCAAACACAGGAAGCTCTGCAGTCTACTTGTGATTTTACGCTGTAGGAAGTAAATAATTCAAGGTAGATAAGTAACTAAGACTCAGTGTGGCTTTTATGTAAGGCTTCAGGGATTCTAGTGCTAAGGAAACCTAATTTTAGCATGGCGTCTGTAAATGTGTTTGTCTATGGAAAATGGAAATTGATTTTCAGGTCTCAAAATTGCAATTTCCGTTGGAAAAATGACAGTAACTTCTCACTATCTGTGGATTTCGTTGTCGCGGATTTGCTTTTCCTCTGTTACAAAAAGTGTTACCCGTTTTGCTTATTTGCAGTTTCATCTCGGACACTCATAACCATGCTCAGCTGAGAAAACAAAAAAAAAAAATTCAGAGAGGCCAATCGTGCAGCAGAATGAACGGATGAATTAAATTGACCAAATCAATGATAGCGGGACACAGTCCTTACAAACTTATTGTTTTAGAAAAAAAAAAAAAAGAGAACCCAAGGGGAAAGGGGAAGACTTTGAGCAACAACATAAGAAGCCCTTGGAAAAACAGTGGGACAGTTTTTTCTAAGAGGATTCATCTTAGAAGGAAAAAAAGAATGGATGAAGAATGAATGAATCTGCCCCAAATGAAGGTAGTAAGGATGATGTGTGTTAACCTGTAAATAAAACCTTAAGGAAAACGGAGCGATAGCTCTGAGGCTAAGGATCTGTACTGGTATCTGGAAGGTTTCTGGTTCGAATTCTCGTTACTGCTTAAAGAGATCCTACTCTGCTTGTGCCCTTGAACAAGGCCCTTAACCTGCAAGTGCTCCAGGGGTGCTGTACAATGGCTGACTGTGCACTCTGACCCCAAGGGGTATGTGGAAACTAACAAATTCCTAATCCAAGAAACCGTATAAGGCAAAATAAAGAACAAAAAAAAAAAAAACTAAATGACAAGACTTGAATGAATGAAATTGCCCCGACTGAAGATAATGGGGCTGCTGTCCTTACAACAGAACCATCATTTGTAATGTAAGGTTGCTGTCAGCATACTTGGAAGAATTATCAAGGTCTCCCTCCTCACCCATCAGTGTATTTATGGACATGCCCCCCTTTACTTGCAGGAACTCCTTACTCCTTATACCTCCTCACGCACCCTCCACTCTGTACACACTAACACTCTCCAAGTCCCTAGAACCAAGCTTCGCAGTATGGGTGATAGGGCCTTTTCATCTGTGGTGCCGAGACTGTGGAACGCCCTCCCTGACTACCTGAGAGCCCCACAGTCGACTGATGTTTTTAAAAGGAATCTAAAAACTCATCTTTTTAGAAAGACATTCTGTTAAAGTACAAATAGATTCTCTTGTTTTATTATTTTATTGTTACTCTGTAGCACTTTGAGATTGTTAAAATATAAAGCACAATATAAATAAAAATTATTATTATTAATTATCTGCCCATCCATTTTCTGAACCCGTTTATTTAAACTTAGGACCATGGTGAGCATAACACTAAAAAATCTATCCTGCTTGTTTTTTTAATGCCCTGTTTCATCTCACAATTAATATTTTACTCAAGTTTAGCTTCTGTCCCACCACAACCACAGACTAACATTAAGGTATATTTGTGCAGAAATTATTTTCCTCCAGCACCATTATAACATAAATGAAATTATTCTCCTCCAGCATCATTATAACATAAATGAGAAGAAAATTCAAAGCAACATCATATATACGGTAGTAGCAAGATAGTTTAAAAGAGAATATGAGATAATACTTACATCAAGGGCAGTCAGCAGCATTCTGAAAGTTAAAACAAATCAGTATTAGAATTACACATTTAAATTAGGCAAGGTGGCCCAGTAATTAGTGCTAACTCCAGTTTTCCTCCCACTTCCCAGTCGTGTTGCTGCACAGGTTAACTGCCATCTCTTAAACTGGCCCGTTGCGGGTATGTGTACGAGTCTACCCTACAGAGCACTGAATCGTGGCTGCTGATGCCTATCCCATTGAAGACAGGACACTTGGAAGATGAATTAAGGGGAGAGGGGGGTCTTTACTTCTGTGGACAAAAAAGACACACTGACAGCAGGCAGATAATATTTCTTTAGTTCTCTTTATTATTCATTCGGAGTCACAGTAAGTAGAGATTCAAAGAGCATAACTTATTGCCGCAAAGCTCAGTTTGAACCCTGATCAAAAGTCAGGAGGGGTTTTTTTATATTTCAGCATCTCGTGATTAATAAGACAGAAAAACATCCTTATCATCTAAGTAGAGTTAAACAATAAGTCTGTTGATTTAAGCATTATCTGTGTTCTCAACGCTAAGCACAGGAGAGACGCCTCGCATAAACTACATGTACTTTCTGCAGCCTTGTGACCTTGTCCCTGAGACATTCACTCTGAGAAAGGAAAAAACAAACAGCTTAGATTTTATTCATGTGGACACTATTTCTCCTGAACCCTGGAATAACATATTTTTGTTAGTTCATAAGCCAAAGCGTCTCTCACTGGCAAGTTACAAAATAATTATAAAAATTCTAATTTACTAAACACACAAAATACATGGTGCTGAGGAGAACATTCTTCTTCTACACTTCAAATGTGCAACTCCGTGTGAAGGAGTTTCACGTTTGTAGAGTACTTTGAATTTCCAAAGTTTTGTTTAACAAAACTAAAGCCAAAAATACTTGCACTTTGAACGCTGTGAGCGCGTGACTGGGTGACTTGACATGTGGATTATGTGACACAAGTAACGCGAGATTTTTTTTATCACGGGAATGTTTGATATCGTTTCCTGTTGTCAAGCATTGTTCAACACTGGCTCCTGTTCAAAGTGCAACAAACATTATGGTGCCCTGAAATGGGGAGGACCCAGAAAACGTGCAATTTCCACATGGTGTGAAGAAGATGTATGCAAATACCCAGAAATGTAAGTGTGCAACATGCACTTCAATCACGTCCAAATTGTTTGATTTGTAATTTTCAACTATGGAGCTGAGGGGTAAATTATGGATAAATATGACTTTGTCCCAAACATTATGGAGGGCACTGCAATTGAGAAGTACCTGAAGAAAATCAAAATACTGATATGGGGAGAAAGTCGACAAAATAGTGGGTTTCAAACCACGGGCACTGGATCTGTGAGGCTACAGTGCCAATTACTATACCCTTTGATATACGGGGTTAAGTTAAAAACTGACAGTGTGTTAACATTACTATTACAATGTATAATGACCAACATAAAACCTTACTCTTGTGATAATTTAGCATAATAATTTGGAAAGAGGTTTTTTCACTTGGCTATCTATTGTTACTGTATATTAAAGTCATATACTTATTGCAGGACTGCCTTTTTAAGTCCACCTGGATAAAAGCAACAAGAAAAATAATGTACAGTAGACCCCCGCGAAGTCGCGGTTCAGGGTTCGCGGACTCGGTCGTTCACGGATTTTTCCTTAGAACCTAACTATTAATTGTTAGCGGAAAGCGCAAAATATCCTCCACAATTTTTTATGTTTTTTTTCGTGGCAATACTGTGCTGTAGAGAGAACAGGAAGCAACCGCCGAGGGAAACGTGATTTGGGATGGTGAAAGTAGCCAATCCGAGAGCGTTATTCATTTCTCCTTGCTGCTGACTGACTACTGCCCTGTGACACATCTCTAGCTGAATGTCCTCATATTTTCCATTTTGTTATTGTATTCATTTTGTTATTCTTAAATGCACAAGATGCCGCCAAAACGTTCTGCACCCTCTTAAGGCTTCTGGCACCAAGCCTAAGCGCCAAAAGAAGTTTTAAACACTCCAGGAGAAGGCTGAACTACTGGATTTACTCTGGGAACTAAAAAGTTATGCTGCAGTAGTGCGCCACTATGGCATTAATGAAAACATGGCACGCTACATAAAGAAGAACGAAGCAGTAATCTGGAGTACCGTATCTAAGTTTCTGTGATAGTGCCAAAACGGTAATGACCGTAAGGAATAAAAAATATTGTCAGGATAATCTGCCTTGGCATTGTGGATCACCGACTGCAGGAAGAACAACATCCCCTTGGACGGTAACATCATCCGTGAGAAGGCACGGAAATTGTACCAGCAGTTTGCTACAGAAGACAATGTAGCAACTTCCCATCACAATGTTCCTGAAACCTATAAAGAAAAGCCAGCATGAAACCCCACCAGAAGACGACCCGTCCAAAGATACGACTCCTCCTGAAGAGGCGCCACCCGAGGAGTTTTAAATCCTCTGCATCGTACTGCACAGCTGCTGCATCATCATCAATATCATTCATCATTAGTGAGTACCCGTACATTTTACTGTATTTTAATTAAATTAAAATTATGTATTTACTCGACTTATAACAAAGAAAATGACAGCACATACCAAAGAAAACGCGCTTGCATGAATTACAGTACGTATAGCGGTAACATCGGTATTTTACATTCTAGCATCGCGGGAGACATAGCAGTACAGTACTGTACAGTAGACTGGTTTACCTTTACATTCTGTTTTTAGGTAATGTATTAATGTATTAAGCTGAGTTTGCAACGAAATTAAAGTGCTTTGGGGGCACACTGTATTTAGGGTTGAAACTATAAAAATAGGAATTTAAAAGGCATTTTTTAACCACATCCAAAAGTCCCGGTTTTTCACAATTCGCAGGTGCTCTAGGAACATAACCCCCGCGAATTTTGGGGGTGTACTGTATATAAAAAAATACTTTTAAAAAACCACGCTCATATTAAGTGTACTAAAAAGTAAAAAATAAAGTCTCTCATACTTCACTCGTAAAATAAAAGCGTGGGTGCTTTTCATCAATCAATAAAATCTTAACAAAAGCACCCACGCTTTTATTTTACGAGTGAAGTATGAGAGACTTATTGTTTGGTACACTTTTTAACTTAATATAAGCATGGTTTTTAAAAAAACATTTTTATATAGAATTATTTTCAACTTTTTAGTCTTGAGTTTTAGTATAATTTTGTAATCAACATTTTAACACTTCCTTTAATGTTTCTATCCATTACTAGCGCCATCTATTGGTGAAATCTTGAACTATTCTTCATATGAAAATTTCATTTCTTAATTAAAATGGATAAATTGATCAATTAGTGAAACTGATTATTGACTGATATATTCTAATCAGAAGTGAGTAAGTGTGCAAAATGTCAAGTCATTTGGACGATAGGAAGTGGGTTAAATATCGATTACATGATTTGTACCAGACAACAAACAGGCGAAGTTAAAAGAAGCGTGGTAATAAATGAGAAGAGACCGTTTAGTCCATCAAACTCATGTAGTTACAGTAGCTACGAGATCCACTGCCCAACAGGTCACCCAAAAACACTTTATATTTCTAGTTCATTTTTTAGATAATTTGACAGTACTTTTCAGTCCATCAGACAGACTTAGTTGCTTCACTACTCAGTCACTTTCAGTACCCGATTGTTACAATTATTCCGAACACACAGATTGTTTTCTTCAACGCTATTATATAATTACAGTTAATCAAGCTTTTATTTTTTTTTTTTTTATACAAACCGCACCATCAAGACAGGTTTCCCAGATCAGCAATACAAAGTAGCACAACGCCTCCTCTCATCTCAACAACAAACCTCCTTGATCTAATTCAGGGCTACGTTGTCAATCTCACCAGCACAAGGCAAAAAGGGAGAGTGTGGCCTGGGACGTGGTGCCCAGCAGCGTTACCACCAGGGCTATGGAGTCAGAGACAATTTTGGGTACATGGAGTTGGGGTCGGCAAAAATGTACTGACTGCTGTATTTTTTTTTCATTACAATTTAAATTTATCAGGAGTCGCAAATTCAAATGTCCCATTTCACAAACAATAGTCATAATTAAGTACTTCTCTGATGTAAGAATAAAGCCCAGTGCATAGTTGTGTTACTACTAGTGTGAAGTTCAGCTGAGCTATTATACAACCTGACATTCACATATTGTAATCTGGATTATGGTATATTACAAAAAGTGTTCATTTTACTTCAGATATAATGTGTTTAACGAATTCATTCGAGTGTAAACAAGCGTAATGTCGTCGGTGGAGGTGTGTGCTACGGCCTGATGTGTGTTCAGGGGTTCTTGACTTTTGTTTAAAGTGGCCAATACGGTAGAGAGAGTCAGCTTCCTAGCCAGTAGTTCTGTGGTTAAATGACGTGTATGTTGCCTTCCTTTAATCAACATGGAAAATATATTAGCATATTAAATACAGAGGAGTCGGAGTCAGAAGTAACAGAAACTAAGGACTCGGAGTTGAAGGATTAATCTACCGACTCCACAGCCCTGGTTACCACCCCTATGTTTTTCTACCTTGATCTAGGTTTCTGTCTCCTGAGTCTATATTTTTCACAATCATGTATTTCTTTTGACACAATTCTTAAGCTACAGTTTGTGTACATAAACGTATTGTTTCATACATCTTAAAAACTGATCAACTCTGCCCATCTCCAAAATGTAATTACTGGTCCGTGCATAACCAAATTGACTTGCCGATTGTGATTGGTGACATGAGCCTTGATGTCACATCCTGCATAGTGCACATGCCTTAATGTCAGTCAGTCATGTGCCAATAGCAACAGAAGTCATTAAATATCAACTGCCACACTTGGAAACCACCAAAATCTGTCATCGAGGACGTTAACAAAGGACAGGGCCCTAAACGATGTTGTGAGAAACTGTAAAAGTACAAACAGGAGAATTTAATGTTGTGATCGAAGTGAGGAGGAGTCCCGTTTAATGTTCCGGTCCCAAGCTCGAATTTGACATTTCCTATTTATGTAACTGACCAAGATTTAGAGGACAGAAATATATGGAAAAAGATGATCCGCTGTGGCAACCCGTAACGGGAGCATCCAGAAGACAGTTTTTTTTGACACTTCGATTTATCTGGCAGACATGTGCTGCTGTTGTATTTAATTAGAAAATTCCTTGTATACCTTATTAAATATGTCTATGTTTTTCGGTGTTTAGTTGGTTACATGGTCAATGTTTTTCCTATAAGGTTAGAGTGGCAACACTGTTGATGGGAGGGAGGGCACACACTCCAATGTGCGCACAGAGAAAGCTTCATTTGTCATCGCCAAGTCACGAGACTTGTACGCACCTGCAATGTTAAAAAAAAAAAAAAAAAAAAAAAAATGGCTCTTAAGTTCGCCACAATTCACTCCATCGCACTCCTCTTTGGAAGGTCACTCATGCAAAAATCAAAAATGCAAGCCACTGCGTTAAGTAGCCTGCAATGCCACGTGGTGCGTTTAATGTTAGCGCGGCTTCATCGCCTCAGAATTAAAAGTCGGGAGTACTCTCCCCTCGACATTCTCGTCTACCCAGATATGGTGGTGGATATTTGAGTAGTAAACCGCAAAGCAATGGATTATCCTCTTTAATAAAATCCCTGTGTGCGTCCAGGTGTCCGTGTGTGGGTGTGTCTTCTGGTGACGTGCGCATGCGCGGGGCACGGTGCGATGCGCAATATTACTGTTAGAGAAAGTTACAGGCGTTTTACGGAAATACAAACCAGTATTACTGCGAAAGGAAATTAAAGGTACACAATACAGTGACTCGTATTACAGCCACATACAAGTCAGTATTAGTGCCAGAGGAGATTAAAGGCATATTACCGACGCGCACGCCTGTATTACCGCCAGAGAAAATCTCTATATATAATCTTCATTTGGATCTTGATCTTTGTTTGTCTGCGAATGAATTAGAAGAAGCACTAGATGGCAGTAGAGAGACAGCTAAAACATAGGCATTGCATTAAGAATCTCCTCCAGGCTTATACTACTGAAGACTGTAGTACTCCAGTCACACCTCAAAACACAGACATTCAAACTAAACAAATTGTTGTGCTTTAAATTAACTAATCTTTATATATAATCTTCATTTGGATCTTGATCTATGTTTGTCCGCGAATTCCACGCATGCGTAGACCACCTTCCAGTTTAGTACGTTTTTGTTACGGATGTCAACAATGTGCCGGAATAACAAAAGGGGTGGTGGACAGTGTTACGCTGGTTAGCTCCTGAGGCCTGGTTAGAGAATGAGATTGCTGAAGATAAAAGGTACGTGCCTACGTAACATGAATGAAAGAAAGACAGTGGGTAAAATGAATGACAACGTAACAGCACGTTCCGGAAATTATTATTGTTACGTTGTAGCCGGCGAGTGCTGCGCGTCTCACAGTTGTACCCTGGCTTGCTCACATGTCAGTGAAGTGATCCCTATTTATGCTTTAAAGAGCCTGGATACCTATGTGTCCCCCTTTTATAACCATTGCTCCGTGTATATTGCCTTACTCTTTGGATTGCCACAAAGCAACCTGCAAGATTGGAGAAAGGTTGAGAAAGAGATCGTGAGAGGAAACGACAGCGTCGTGAAAACGAGACGGACAGTGAATGGAGAGAAGCACAAATGCTCCTACACCACCACATAATTACTATTTGGACAGTGATTCCGAGTAGGTCGTTCCTATCGAATCAATGTCCAAGGGTTTTCTTTTGTAATATTGTTTCCCTTATAAAAAATCATAATGCTGTGCGACGAAGGGCCCAGTTCACGACTGGCAGCCGCGTTTCAACAGGGAGCCCTTCACAGACAACTTTAACACGCGCAACGTAGTTGGGCGCACATGGCTAGTTAAAGGTATATTACGGACGTACAAGACAGTATTACGGTCACAGAAAATTAAAGACACACAATACACGGCGGCAGCCCACAAAGAACGGTCAGCTCAGCAAGTAAACATCAACAAAAGAGAGGCTGAAAGACAAAGAAGAATACGACCAACAAAAAGAATGAGGTCAAGGTCCCTTGCCATTTAATATAGACTGTTCCTACTAATGTTTATACACTACTGTTCTAGCGCCCGTTATTGTAACGGGCTAAATGACTAGTATTTTTATATTCTGTGCATTAAGAACCATCAACAACAAATCAAATTAATATATTGAACAATTATAAATGTAAAGTTGAATAAATCGGACTCTGCAGCAGCATGGATGGTATCCGTCAATAAGGGCGCGCACATAAAGGCGATCTTCAAAAGGGCGACCTCAATTGAGCGCCGAATAACTGCGCGCATAAATAAAGGAGAGCTTCAAAAGGGTTACGTCAATTGGGCGCAGCGAATAAAGGCAAACGCAACAAAATTATTACAGAAAATTTATTAAAGGCAATGATTGAACGTATAAAAAGGTGAAAGCAAGAATATTAAAACATCCAATTAATTAATGCATGAACTTCTAACGAACTACTGCTAACGAACTATTTCTAAAGCCCTCTATATTTCGTGGTTTTCAAAATTACAGAAAATTAGATTAAGGCAATAACTGAATGTATAAAAAGGTGAAAGCAAGTTACACTTGAAGCTGTAGATTATGTGCAATGCCACGTAGATATTCGAGATGCGGTCTATTAGCATAATCAAGGACAATTAATTTAATTCGCTCCGAAGGTCATCCTTTTGAAGCGCTCCTTCATTTGCGCGCGCATTTATTCGGCGTTCAATTGAGGTCGCCCCTTTGAAGATCGCTTTTATTTATGTGCGCTTTTACTTATGTGCGCTTTTACTTATGTGCGCTTTTATTTATGTGCGCTTTTATTCTCCGCGCCCAATTGAGGTCGCCTTTTTGTGCGCGCCCTTATTGAATAGAACCGCATGGATAAAAGGTAAAGTACCACTTCCGGTTAGCAGAAATGGCCCAAATGTTGACCGAAATCTCCGTTTTGTACCTCATACTTGCATTTGGTTGACCGAAGAGAAAGAATTCTCAAGTTATCGTGTTTACACACACGCACAAAAAAAATGTATTTTCGGACTCGGGGAGATTTAAAACGTCGAGATTCACCAAAATCTTGAAACTGAACTTTTAGACGATTCCAGTACTTTACAAGAAAGTAAAAACCCATCAACCAAAGGACTGACTGACTGCATTTCACTCCGGTGCGCCATACGATCGAGTTAACACACTGGCCTGCGTTTAAATTTAGCACAAATAATCTTCTACACTTTTTCATGTTTGCTCAACCTCGGAGTATTTTACTCTACAGAATTACATCTCGCCTGAAGAAGAGGCCTGAGTTGCCTCGAAAGCTTGCATATTGTAATCTTTCTAGTTAGCCAATAAAAGGTGTCATTTTGCTTGGCTTTTCTCTACACTCTACAGAATTAAAACTTAATTGGCACAACGAGCTCTGAAAGGTGTCCAGATTTATATAAAGAGATCTTAATCTTCATTCTTTAACGTAACTCAAGTTAAGGAAACTCGTACATTTAAGTATCCCTAAACCTATTCTTGAAATTAAGCTTTTAAACTCAAAGAAAATGAAATCGTTTAGATAATTTGTCGGGGTTTTTTTTTTCGTCAGGGCAACGCTAAATACGAAGTTCGGCACTGCTAATGCAATACGTCGTTTTGCTAAACGTGAATATACGTGAGGCGATGCAAGCAGCAGATTACTAATGTGTATTTTTTAATTATTAACTATGTGCACATGTAATATTTTTTTTTTAATCAAGAGACGCAAATTTTAAGACTGCAGTCAGGCGAAACAGAAGTCCATCTGCCTTACCTTCTTTTCAAGTGCACCCAACAAATGCCATTTATAGAATATTAACATTTAAATGTGGCTCCTTAAAGAAATAACGCATCAAAATAAACATTTCATAAAACTACTGTTGCTTAAGGAATTTAAAATTTAGGGGTCGGTAAAGTATGGGCCACAACGGCTCATGACACGGCCGATTTTGGACCGCTGGTTTGTCGTAAAAAATATCACGTTTTCAGGCCCTCTTAACAACTACAGTCCATAAATAATTAAATAAATAAAATTTTTACCATGCGTATAGTCACTGTCTGTAGCGTTGTAAATGTGAGTCTTCGACGCCTCGCTTACGCGTTTTTAAGCACCTGAGATCCTCGATGACGTCTTCTGCAGTTTTATGGCGGTAGGCAGACTAACGTTAATGGCGCACTACCGCCACCTACTGTGCTGGAGTGTGCAGCAGAGATTAAGGAGGAAAATAAAATCGGCAATAGACTTTCTCGTGTACTCAGATATGGGAATGGATATCTGTGGAGTAAACCGCAAGACAATAATTATATGTTTATATTATGTACATTAAAGAACCATCAACAACAAATCAAATCCAATTAATAATATATTGAAAAAGTATTATAAAACCTGCGGTGGGTTGGCACCCTGCCCAGGATTGTTTCCTGCCTTGTGCCCTGTGTTGGCTGGGATTGGCTCCAGCAGACCCCCGTGACCCTGTGTTCGGATTCAGCGGGTTGGAAAATGGATGGATGGATGGAAGTATTATAAAACTAAAGTTGAATAAATCGGACTCTGCCGCTGCATGAATAAAAGATAAAGCACCACTTCTTGCAACCATGTAGTAAAACAGGAAGCACCAGGATTCTGACGGTCCACACACCCCTTTCCAGCGACCTCATGCTCTCCCAATCCGTCTACTGACTTCATAGAAGTCATGAATGTCACTGCCGAGGTAAGTAAACCTCTCGATGAGGTCGACACTCTCTCCGCAGACAGACACACTGCTGATGGCTGTGCCCAAGAGGTCATTAAAGGCCTGGATGTTGGTTTTTATCAGGACCATCACAAGCCCAGACACTCGGACTCCTCTCTCAGTCTCTCAAGAGCCCCAATCAGAGCCTCCATTCACTCCGCGAGGATTACAGCGTCATTGATCGGTGAATCTTCTTTCAATTAACCCATAATCAATTAATGACCTAATAGTTGCAATATACACCCGTTTAATGGACTGTCTATTTGCACCCTGTCACACTCAACTAAACACCTGACATTAATTGCTTTCTTACATTTCTCTAATATTTTAGTCACATGTACCTTCCATGTTAATTTTTTGCCCATCCACATTCCTAAAAAAATTCAAAGATTTTATTAGCGACTGACTTGATTGGCAGAGTCATCCTTGAAGGAGGAGCTTCGGATGCACTTCCGGATTTTCTGTACCAATCAGAATAAAGGGCGCCGTCTACAAATGTGAAAGAAGGAAGTTGGACGGTGAGTAGCCTTTCCGTAGCAGATTGACCCAAATTGGAATATTGAAAGAAGAAGTAAAAATGTATCTACAAGGTAGCGACATCCCGTCCGTGACTTTCGGCGATTTGTGCGTTGTTCAAACGCCCCATCACCGAATCAGAAGAGGAAAACAGATAACGACTTTTCAGGTGAGGTCATTTCGGTTATGGTACGGCGCTGTTAATTTGTCTTTTTCTCCATACTTTCAAACCTACAATAATCCGAGGCAACTGCAAGAAGCAAATCCTGATCACTTTCCTAATTTTAAGGATCAGTATTAAGACGGAAGCCATGACTTATGTAGCTCACCATCCTTCGTCATGAATTTGAATCGCTCTTTCCGTACTTTAGTCGCTGGACAGAATTTGAAATCTTTACATCTCCTTTAGCCGTTAATGTGGACATTGTGGCAGATGAAAGTAACTGGACTCCAGCACAATAGTAAACTTGAAAACAACTTTACCAAAGTTTCTTTGCCTGATTTCTACAAACTGCACATTATTCAAGATTTGTTTCCAAAGTTTTGCAAGCGTGTAGTCATTATTTGGCATCGCATACAGTTCTGAACAGGTCTTTTCAAAAATGACAATTCCTTTAAATACTAACCGATACAAATATTTGAATGAATTGTTTTGAGGGCCAGAGAGTTGATATTAACAGCTTCAGTAGAAATAAGCAGTTTTACGTTCGTGACGAGAACATCCATCCATCCATTTTCCAACCTGCTATATCCTAACTACAGGGTCACGGGGGTCTGCTGCACCCAATCCCAGCCAACACAGGGCGCAAGGCAGGAACCAATCCCGGGCAGGGCGCCAACCTAACGCAGGACACGCACAAACAATTTAGAATCGTCAATCCTAACCTACATGTCCTTGGACTGTGGGAGAAAATCCACGCAGACACGGGGAGAACATGCAAACTCCACGCAGGGAGGACCCGGGAAGTGAACCCAGGTCTCCTTACTGCGAACAATAATCTCATGGTGAAATCACTGTCGTTTAAAATCACTCCTACTGGCATTTGAGAAACGCTCTTAATAGCCTTTAATTAAAAAAAATAATTAAATCATATCTTGGAGTAACTGTTTTTAAAGCAGTGTTTGATTTATCTCGCCAACATTTTATATACGGCCCGCTGTATGAGTCAGTATTGACAATTCAGGAACCCATCAAAAGGTTTGCCAGCCACTGATCTAAATGAAAAGTCCTACCACAATAAATGTATTTATAAGGATAAAATTCTTAGGTACTCGTGTGTTATTACCCCGCCACAGGCAAAGGCAAGAGAAAAACTTCATCATTGTTTACATTCGTGTATTTACAATTTTTAATTACTTTTCAAACGTTACTTCTGTCTCGAAGTTTCTAACGTCGTTAAGTATAACTTCGAAATGCGCTATCTGGGTTGAGTGGTGGGGTTAAAACACATGAGTACTAATTTTTTATTGCAATGACTTGTCCAACATCATTAGCGTTCTCGGTTCAATAGATAAAAATCCTTTCGTGCAAGTATACTTTGAGACCCTTGGGTGTGCCAGCCAGAAGCAACCCGTAACAAAGGTGCATATAGAGGCCTGTTACCCTAAATATGATGCTTCCTATGGAAGTTAAATACACTGACCTCTAAGTGGCCAGCTGAAGTTAAAATATTACAACACTCTGGTTTGCCCCTCAGTCAAACTTTGCACACTATCTCCTTGTAAAAACTGGGCTAAGACCTCGGTGTGTCAAACTGCAAGTTTCTGTTTCAGCCACTTTCTTAATTATTTAGCTACTGCCGCTAATGTAACCTACTGTCTTCATTGTAATTGATTGCGTTTTCATATTCAGAGCCCTGAATTGTGGATATGGGGGCTGGAGCCCACCCCAGCCAGCATATACGGGTGCATATACAGGAGCAAACCCTGGACAGGGTGCCAGTCCATTGCATGGCAAACCCACCACAGTTAATTTGGCATCACCAATTCACCTAACCTGCATGTCTTTGGACAGTAGGAGGACAGCAGAACACAGAGAGGAAGCATAGAAACTGCATGGGACCCGAACACTGGTCTCTTTACTGCAAGGCAACAGTGCTATCACTATGCTGCCCACCTGGAATTATTGTTATTCACTTTTTTTCTTTAAAAAAAAAAAATATATATCTAACAAATAATGATTTAGTTTTGGTTCAGAACACAATTTAATTAGGTAGACCTGAATCCATAAGAGCAAGTCATTTACAATCAAGGCAACATATATGTCTTTTGCATTAGCAGTAAGTGGTCGCTAAGTACGAAAGTGGCTTGAACACAAACCTGTAGCCACTGTGGGCCCACCAAGATCTAAGTTTGACACCTTTGTGCAAAGACAACAAGAAATGCTAAATCTGAGTAAGATGTTGATCTTTTTAAGTACAATCAGCCTTAAATTTTATGTTTGCCCCAAATGTTTGTAAAATAATGCAACAATAAAGCGTTACTGCAAATAGCATAGACCAAAAAAGATTCTGCAACTTTTTTTTTTTATATATATAGTGTGGGTCTGTGGGAGGTTACTGGATTTAAACCCATCATATGCACAGGGAGAACATTGAAACTCCACATAGACACGGAACAGAGTATTTATGAGGCTACCCACTGCGCCACACACAAAGTTCAATACAGAATATTCAAAAAGCAGAATGAGCCACGGGGAAAAGCCTGTCCTGTACATGATATCAATTCAGTCAGAAAGAAAGAAAGAAAGAAAGAAAGAAAGAAAGAAAGAAAAGAAAAAGATTGCACTGGTTTGAATTTAATTAGCAATAGAAGGCTTTTGACACCTTAACAGAACCCGCGCGAGAAGGTATGCATTATACAATAGTTACACAAATGAACAGAAGATCCGCGATACACGGCTTGTTCACCTCACCTTAGCTCAAGCCATGTGTAATGGTTCGATTGCTGTGGATACATTATGTAATCACTCGCTTTACAATTCGACGTGAACAAAAAAAAAAAAAAGTTTCGAAAACAAAAGGATTTATTTCTCAGTGTCAGTGGCGCTTTGAAGATTCACTGCCTGACAGTTCAACAAAAGTAACACAATCGGAGCGGCAGCTCGACCCCGACACTCTGCTGGCTAGCTGCGCGCGCTTTTGTTGTTAGGGCTGTTGCTAGGAGACGGGAGCTCACGGCCGACTCCGCCACTGGGTCCTAGTGCCTTAAAGAGTACTGTCGGTAAAGCGCAAACTTGAAAGAGTTACGGACTGGGCCATTAACTTTCTTACCAGTTGCTAAAATCTGTCTCCGTGTTACAACATCAGGTTAAAAAAGCAACAACAACCACGATTACAGCACAGTATATGACATCATTAGAATATTACATAACACCAGCAAAAAATGCTAGTGCCGATAAACACAATAAAAACTTTAAACAATATGGCAGTACTGACAGAGCTACCTGCACTCCTTAATTGCTGCGTGTGTTGCTAACATCTTTAATAGTGCCGTCTAGTATATCAAGATATAAGATGGACCCTCCCAACTCGCATTTCAGCTCTCTTACTGTATCTATTTAACCCACCAGCTTTCATGCTTTTGGCCTTAACTGGCATTAACTACCAATAATAGTAATGTGTAAAAAAATATATATATCTCAATTGTGCTAATGACCTAACACTACATTTGGAAAGTTACGTTATAGTTACGAGGATCTGCGCATGTTATGTTGATAAGTTACGTTATGTTTAAATTAAGAGTATGTTATGTTACCATTGGAAAGACTGGGACGTGTTATAGTGTCCCATGTTAAGTTCTATGTTAAGCTGCTTATCTTGTAGTTAGGAACATTTCAGGATATTATGTTATTATTTTACAGTATGTTATCATTAAAAAGTTTTGTTTTGCATTATTATAATTAAGCAGCATTGAGTTTGCTGCTTTGAATTGTGTTGTTATAATTAAGACCATTCTGTGCATGTTACATGTTATTCCATGCTATAATTAAAAAGATTTGAGCATGCAATGCTGTTGCATTATGCTATAATTAAGCAGATTTGAGCCTGTTGTGTTATAATTAAGACAATATGAGCATGCGATATCCATCAATCTTTTTTCCAACCTACTGAATCCGAACACAGGGTCACAGGAGTCTGCTAGAGCC
The DNA here is from genome assembly GCF_900747795.2 of Erpetoichthys calabaricus. NCBI lineage: Eukaryota > Metazoa > Chordata > Cladistia > Polypteriformes > Polypteridae > Erpetoichthys > Erpetoichthys calabaricus. The sequence goes on along the minus strand of NC_041401.2, from coordinate 189,614,299 downwards.
AATCCCAGCCAACACAGGGCACAAGGCATAAGTCCATGGCAAGCAAGACACACGCAAGACAGAGCCACGCCCGCCAACCCACAGAGCCCCACCCACCAACAATTCACTAAGCAGCCGACCATGGCACACGCATGACAGAGCCACGCCCACCAACTTACAGAGCCCCGCCCACCAACAATTCACGCGAGAGCGAAAGCATTTGCCAAGAATGTTTTCATTAATCAAGAATGAAAGTCGGAGGTTTGAAGACGATCACATACCATCGTAGTTCCGACCATAAACGATGCCGACTGGCGATGTTATTCCCATGACCCGCTGGGCAGCCAACCGGGTAACCAAAGTCTTTGGATTCTGGGGGGAGTATGGTTGCAAAGCTGAAATTTAAAGGAATTGACGGAAGGGCACCACCAGGTGTGGAGCCTTTCGCTTAATTTGTCTCAACATGGGAAACCTCACCCGGCCCGAACACAGAGAGGATTGACAGATTGATAGCTCTTTCTCGATTCTGTGGGTGGTGTTGCATGGCCGTTCTTAGTTGGTGGAGCGATTTGTCTGGTTAATTCCGATAATGAGCGAGACTCCCTCCTGCTAAATAGTTACGCGACAAAATAGATGTTGGTGTCTAACTTCTTAGAGGGGCAAGTGGCTTTCAGCCACATGAGATTGAGCAATAACAGATCTGTGATGCCCTTAGATGTCTGGTACTGCACGCGCGCTACACTGAATGGATCAACGTGTGTCTACCCGGTGCCGAGAGGCGTGGCTAAGCCGTTGAACTCCATTCGTGATGGAGACCGGGGCTTGCAATTGTTCCCCACGAACGAGGAATTCCCAGTAAGTGCGGGTCATACGCTCGCACTGATTAAGTCCCTGCCCTTTGTACACACCGCACCTCGCTACTACCATGGTCGGGTGACTTGGTGGATTATATATAGAAAAGCAGCCGGAACCGCAAAGAACAATGATAAGTCAACGTGGCTCAGAGGTGATGTGGACTGTACACAGATGAAAGCAACTCGGGTGAGGAGTTGGGGGCGGGCACATGAGCAGGTAGTGCGTACTGAACGATGAATGGCGGGGGGACCGGGGCGGAATGGGCGTCCTTCCCCTCTCCCCCCGTTCCGCCCTCCACGCCCGTGCGCCGTCCAGCCCCGTCCCTCGCTCTGGGAGGTGGAGGCTCCAGTTTTGAGTCACGGACAATTGTATGTTGCCCTCTCCAGAGTTCCATCTTTTCATTCACCTACAGTCGTATCCTCAAACCCACCCCATTTGGACAACTGTGTCTTTCAGGAAGTGTTCACCCATCAATACATAATTATTGGCTAGTAGTGTTATAATTAAAAAGATGTCAGCATGTTCCAGCCCAGCGGCGACCCTGTTCAGACCTAAGCAGGTTTGAAACTGACTGACTGAGCGTGTTATGTTGTTTTTAGCTTTGTGATGGGCTGATGTCCCACCCTGGGATTCTTCCTGCCTTAACGTCCTGTGACTACTGGGACAGGCTGCAGCTGCCCTGGATAAGCAGGTAAGGAAGTTGGATGGATGGATATTATAAGTAAGAAGATGTGGACAGGCAGTGTTCTGTGTCCGAGTTACGTTATACAGTAGGCATATTATTTTGTAATTAGGAAGATTTTTACTTATTATAACTAAGATCTGAGCATGTTTTATGTCATAATTAAGAAGATCTTTGACTTTTTGGTCTGCTGTTATCTTTGGGCATGTTATATATCCTCACATATGAATTATAATATGCTATGCTAGCTTTATAATTAAAGACTGGAACATGTTGCTACTTTACAATGAAATAACACTGTGCATGTTATGTTCTGTTATAATTGTGATTTGAGTCTGTCATGTTATAATTAGCCCTGTGATGGGCTGGCGTTCCGTCCATGAAGTCTTCCTGCCTTATGTCCTGTGACTGCTGGGACAGGCTGCAGCTGCTCTGGATGAGCAGGTAAGGAAGATGGATGGATGCTATAAGTAAGAAGATGTGGACAGGCAGTGTTCTGTGTCAGAGTTATGTTATACCGTAAGCAAGTTGCTTTGGGCATATTCTTTTATAATTAAGAAGATTTTCACTTGTTATAATTATGATCTGAGAATGTTTTATGTTATAATTAAGAAGATTTTTGACATTTTGGTTTGCTGTTATGTTATGATTAAGCAGCTTTGGGCACGTTATATAACATCCTCAAATATGAATTACAATATGCTATGCTAGATTATAATTAAAAAGATTGGAAGATGTTGTTATGTTACAATGAAGCAACACTGTGCATGTTATGTTCTGTTATAATTGTCATTTGAGTCTGTCATGTGATGGGCTGGTGTCCCACCCTGGGATTCTTCCTGCCTTACACCCTGTACCTGCTGGGACAGGCTGCAGCTGCCCTGGATGAGCAGGTAAGGAAGATGGAAGGATGTTATAATTAAGAAGATGTGGACATGCAGTGTTCTGTGTCTGAGTTATGTTCTACAGTATGCAAGATGCTTTGGGTATATTATGTTGGAATTAGGAAGATTTTAACTTATGTTATAATTAGGATCTGAACATATTTTATGTTATAATTAAGATCTTTGACGTTTTGGTATGCTATTATGTTTTGATTAAGCAGCTTTGGGTATTTTATATTATAATTCACATGTGAGCATTTTATATGTTAGGCTAGCTTATAATTAAAAAGATTTGAACATGTTATGTTGTTACATTATGTTACAATAAAGCTACACTGTGCATGTTATGGTCTGTTATAATTGTGATTTGCATCTGTCATGTGATGGGCTGGCGTCCCGTCCAGGAATTCTTCCTGCCTTACGCCCTGTGACTGTTGGGATAGGCTGCATCTACCCTGGATAAGCAGGTAAGGAAGATGGATAGATGTATGTGATGTTATAAGTAAGAAGATGTGGATCTTCAGTGTTCAGTTTTTAAGCTACATTATACAGTAAGCAAGAAGATTTGGGCATGTTATGTTAAAATAAGAAAGATTTGGATAAATGAACAACTTTATTGTCCTCGCACAAGTACAACGAAATTGGATGCCATCCTATCGGTGTAAAACAGCAAGAAATTGTAAAACTACAGAAACCTTATAAATATGAAGATTCGTAATGGGGCTTCTAAAAGTGGAAAAGCAAAACAGACATCAGACTACACAACGAGACACTTGCACATTCTGCTCGGACTTGTTATGCTATCATTAAGGTTTGAGTATGTTCTGTTACTTTATAATTAGGAAGGCCTTTGACATGTTACATTATAATGAAGTAGCTTTGGGTATATTATGTTATAATTAAGACACTATGAGCATGTTATATACAATACAATACAAGTTCATTTTTGTACAGCCCAAAATCACACAAGGAGTGCCCCAAATGGGCTTTAACAGGCCCTGCCTTTTGATAGCCAAGCCTTGACTCTCCAAAAAGACAAGGAAAAACCTTTGTAGGGAAAAAAATGGAAGAAACCTTAGAAAAGGCAGTTCAAAGTGAGACCCCTTTCCAGGTAAGCTGGATGTGCAGTGGGTGTCAAAAAAAGGGGGAAGTACAATACACAGAACAGAACACAAGTCATCCTCAATATGATATTTATATTGCACTATTACAAGTACAGAGCAGAATTCATATGTTAAACTAGGTTGTAATTAAAAAGATATGAACATGTTGTGTTACAGTTAATCAGCCTTTTACATGTTATGTTTTAATTACAATTTGAGTATGTTACGTTTTAATTAGCCCTGTAATGGACTAGCGTCGTGTCCAGGAGTTCTTCCTGCCTTGCACCCGAAGATTGCTGGAATAGGCCCCACCATGAAGACAGCATAAGTTTGTCTTCTATAAAAATGTCTACGCATGGGAGTGTGTCTGTCTGTGTGTCCGGCCCAGAAGTGCAAGGCTACAGCATGAAGCTCAAAGAAATCAACTCTGTCGCCAAAGTGAAACTGCTGAGAAAAGAGGGGAAACTCGCTTAGCTGCCAATAGACAAGTGGGGCAAGCACATCGGCAAAACGAAACCACTGAGGAAAGAGAAATTCACTTAGTCGGTAAAACACGAGGGAGGCCAGCACATCGGTAAAACGAAACCTCAGAGGAAAGAGAAACTCTCTTAGTCGCTAACACACAAGCAAGGCGAGCACATCGGTAAAACGAAACCTCAGAGGAAAGAGAAACTCTCTTAGTCGCTAATACACAAGCGAGATGAGCAACACATTGGTAAAACAAAACCTCTGAAGAAAAAGACACTTGCTTAGCCGCTAATACACAAGCGAGGCAAGCACATCAATAAAACGTAACCTCTAAAGAAAGAGACACTCGCTTAGCTGCTAATACACAAGCGAGGCCAGCATGTCTGCAAAACAAAACTGACGAGGAAAGAGAAACTCTCTTAGTCGCTAATACACAAGCGAGGTGAGCAGCACATCGGTAAAACGAAACCTCTGAAGAAAAAGACACTCGCTTAGCCGCTAATACACAAGCGAGGCAAGCACATCGATAAAACGAAACCTCTGAGGAAAGAGAAATTCACTTAGCCGCTAATACACAAGAGAGGCCAGCACATCGGTAAACCAAAACCTCAGAGGAAAGAGAAACTCTCATGGTCGCTAATACACAAGCGAAGCGAGCACATTGGTAAAACGAAACCTCTGAAGAAGGAGACACTCGCTTAGCTGCTAATACACAAGTGAGGTGAGCACATCGGCAAAACGAAACCTCGGAGGATAGAGTCACTCGCTTAGCTGCTAATACACAAGTGAGGCGAGCACATCGACCAAATGAAACCTCCTTGGAAAGAGAAATTCACTTAGCTGCTAATACACAAGCGAGGCCAGCATGATGGCAAAACGAAACCTCAGTGGAAAGAGAAACTCTCTTAGCCACTAATACACAAGAGAGGCCAGCACATCGGTAAAATGAAACCTCTGAAGAAAGAGACACTCGCTTAGCCGCTAATATGCAAGCGAGGTGAGTACATCGGCAAAACAAAACCTCCGAGGAGAGGGAGACACTCTCTTAGCCACTGATTAGACAATGGAGGCGAGCACATCGGTAAAACAAAACCATCAAGGAAACAGAAACTCGCTTAGCCGCTAATGCACAACTGGTGCGATTGATTGATTGATTGAAGTGCCAGAATCCATGGTTTCTAGGAGCCCGGGCTTTTTACAGCACAGACTTACAGAGCTAGTATGTTTATAATTAAGTACTTTTGGACAAGGTTCTGCTATAATTAAGCAGATTTCAACATGTTATGTTAGATTTTGCTGTGGCTGATCAAGTAAAGGGGTAGATCTCGCATATCCCAGCCTCACAAGATGCCACCTGGTAAAGAAATCCTGCACAGCTCACAAATTGCACATCTGGCCAGTTTGCAGTTGCAAATCTTCTTAACGGCTCATCTGAAATCTGCAATAATGTGGTGTGATATATCAAGATAGAAGATGGTGCTTCCCGGCTCCCATTCCAACTCTTCTATTTTTTTTTTTTTTATGTGCCAGTGTGTATCCATATGGCATTTGAAGTACCAATTATAGTAATGTGAAAAAAAATTAGGATTTTAATTGATAATGACATAATTGGAGAGTATTACGTTTTGCGGAAGGTTGTTGTTTCAGGGCAAAGTCGGCTTTAAAGTCAACCTTGGAGATCATAATGCAGTTAGTGCATAAAAGGTGTGAAGAATGGGGCTCTGCACACCCCTGGAGGACACGGTCACTCCTCCGGGGCCCCCTCTTGAATGCTATTGCAATGGGAACAAATACAGTATGTCTCCTCTGTGCTCCGTTAGATGCTCGGCTGCTGTGGCCGTGTCACGTGATCTGCTTCTCACACAGCACTTCGTATATTTAAAAGCCCGTACCGCAGCTGTCCTTTTGACTTGTTGCCTTCTCTAACTTCTCCCCTAGACATCCTCTGCTTTATGCTTTATTATGCTGTTTACGAATAAAGTTTGTTTCTTGAAAACCCTGAATGAATCTGTGCAATTGTGTAACCCCAAGCGTGACGAGGGGTGCTCTACCTCCCCCATTTTAATTAAAAAAAGAAAAGAAAAGAAAGCCTCGTTCTTTATCATTCACAAAAACGCACAATTCTCTGAGCTTTTAGGGGGGTAAAAATGTATCATGATTTGATTTCCTACGTCTAGCCATAGTTTTAAGCAGTTAGTAAAGGGTATAAAATTATGAACATATGGTCCCTAGGGCGGCACAGTGGCACGGTGGGTAGCGCTGCTGCCTCGCAGTTATGAGACCCAGGTTCGCTTCCCAGGTCCTCCATGCGTGGAGTTTGCATGTTCTCCCTGTGTCTGCATGCGTTTCCTCCCACAGTCCAAAGACATGCAGGTTAGGTGCATTGGCAGTTCTAAATTGTCCCTAGTGTGTGCTTGGTGTGTAACTGTGTGCTCTGTGGTGGGCTGGCACCCTGACCAGGGTTTGTTTCCTGCCTTGCACCCTGTGTTGGCTGGGATTGGCTCCAGCAGACCCCCGTGACTCTGTAGTTGGTAGCGGGTTGGATAATGGATAGATGGATGGTCCCTAAGTTAGCGGTTCAGTTCCTGCCTCTACTCCGTCATATGGCTTTGAGCAGAGCATTTAACCTGCAGAGACCCCAACTGTAAAAGGAGCATAATTAACAGTTTTAACACACCCTGACTCCGAAAATCACCTTGAACAAGGGGGTCAGATCAATAGGCCATATTAATGATAACGCATTCAGACATCAGCATCCGTAGGCTTGGCACCCTAGGAACTATTTTGTAACATTTCAGTAATTATTTACCACTCTGATCATAAAATAAGTCATTACGATAGCAACTGACAAGAAGAATTCAGAATTCATTGCAGAATTATGATGTTTGAGGGCCCCTCTAGAACAGGGGTGGGCAAAGTCGTTCCTGGATCCAAAAGTCGTTCCAACGCATTTGCTTAATTAGACAACAATCCTTGCCAATAATTCAATGTCATGGCTTGTTAGTGCTTTAACTCTGCCATGTCAGGTCATTGTCGTATCTTACATCTTTTTTTCCTTTCTAAAGAACTCATAAAAATGATTTGAAAGTCTAAAACGGACGAGTAATTCTCAGTCCTTCACTTTTTTCTCGGTAAAACTGCTGTCCTAAAGCTATACTGACATTGTGGTGCTTCAGCTTCAGCTCTACAAATAGATGGCTCTTGTTAGTTTCCCCAAAAATAGCCATCCCACAGACTCTCTCAGAAAGTAAATCATTTAAATTATTTTCTGTGAATTCAGGATGAACCCTAGGATAACATCTAGGGATGTGTAGACCAACATTGTCCAAGTTAAGGTCTGGGTTCATGACTACCATTAGGAACACACATTCCATGGTAGAGTTGAAAGGCAGTAACTTAATAAGTAAACTAATCTTCTTATATAATACGCTACTGTGGCTGTCCGTTTGTCTGTTTGAACTATTGACCTGAAATTTGGTACACGTATACTACGTGACGTCTACTATCTGCTATTGGGGTGATGATTGACCTCCAAGGTTATTCCTCTTTTTATTTTTATTTTATTGTAGAATCAACTCTTGGCAGCGGCCATGTGGCACCTGTTCTCATCCCTGCCACCTTCGCCGTCACTACCCCAACCTCTTCATATCTTAAATCCTTCTTAATTCCTCAATCTGCCTCAAGTGCCAGCTTAAGTGAAAAATTAAGGAAAACGTACTAAGTAATTGCAACACAAACACTAATTTAATCAGTTTTAACGCAAAGTGATGCCAGTGAAAGAAGAGAAGAAGCAGGCCGCTAGGGTGAAGAAGAGATGCTCAGGAAGCAGCAAGCGCATCAACCTCTAAGCCAGGGGTCCTCAGTCACAGTCCTGGAGGGCCGCAGTGGCTGCAGGTGTTTGTTCTAACCTGGTGGCTTAATTAGAAAGCAATTCTTGCCAATAATTTAATTTCATGGCTTGTTAGTGCTTTAACTCTGCTATGTCAGGTAATTCTCGTATCCTAGACTTTCTTCCCCTTTCTAAGGATATCATCCTAATGATTTGAAGGCTAAAATGGAGGAGTAATGCTCAGTCCTTCACTTTTTTCTCTTCACTTTCCTTCCAAGTATTTAATTAAACCCAATAGTGCATGATAAATACACACAGAGGTGTAAATGGTAACAAGCTAAATGGAGAAATGCTGCTCTCTTTTGTCAATTGCATCTTATTGCTAATTAGGAGCAATTAAAAAGCAAGAATAGAGCAGTTTAAGACAATAAGCAATAAGGGTTCAAAATCTTAACAAGACTACTAAAGTGAAGCAGGAGTGTTACTTGAATAATATAGTGAGTGCTCCTTAGTAGGTCATTGGGTTAGGTGGCAGGAGTGACGGATGCATTTATGGTGGAGGTGGGATGACATCAGGGATCGTCTCTGAGCCCTTTCTTATCTGCAATGGTGATGGACAGGTTGACAGACAAGATTAGACAGGAGTCCCCGTGGACTGTGATGTTTGCTGATGACATTGTGATCTGTAGAGAGAGTAGGGAGCAGGTGGAGGAGACCATGGAGAGGTGGAGATCTGCTCTAGAGAGGAGAGGAATGAAGGTCAGTAGGACCACCAAGACAGAATACATGTGTGTGAATGAGAGGGAGGTCAGTGGAATGGTAAGGATGAGGGGAGTAGAGTTGGCGAAGGTGGAGGAGTTTAAATACTTGGGATCAACAGTACAGAGTAATGGGGATTGTGGAAGAGAAGTGAAGAAGAGACTGCAAGCAGGGTGGAGTGGGTGGAGAAGAGTGTCAGGAGTGATTTGTGACAGACGGGTATCAGCAAGAGTGAAAGGGAAGGTCTACAGGACGGTAGTGAGACCAGCTATGTTATATGGGCTGGAGACGGTGGCACAGGAGACAGAGCTGGAGATGGCAGAGTTAAAGATATTGAGATTTGCATTGGGTGCGACGAGAATGGTTAGGATTAGAAATGAGGACATTAGAGGGTCAGCTTAAGTTGGACGGTTGGGAGACAAAGTCAGAGAGGTGAGATTACATTGGTTTGGACATGTGCAGAGGAGAGATGCTGGGTATATTGGGAGAAGGATGCTAAGGATAGAGCTGTCAGACAAGAGGAAAAGAGGAAGGCCTAAGAGGTTTATGGATGGGGTGAGAGAGGACATGCAGGTGATGGGGGTGACAGAACAAGATGACGAGGACAGAAAAATATGGAAGAAGATGATCTGCTGTGGCAACCCCTAGCGGGAGCTGCCAAAAAAAGAAGAAGAAGAGTAGGCCATTGGGTTGGAACAAAAACCTGCAGCCACTGCAGGACCGACTTTGCCCTCCCCTGCTCTAGAGGGCACCATTTGAGACAAAAAAACTAATCTGCACATCGTCCTCTCATAACAGGCTTAAGTTTTGAGTTTTGTGTTCTAGCACTTAACACACACCCATCATCGGGATATCGATGTTTTCAGTATCGGAGGACCCTAAAACGTCGAAATCCATCGAAAATCGGAGATCGAGATTTTTGACGAATCCAAAGCTTTCGCTCCTCCCCCACAGGTGATAGGTTATGGTCTGGGAGGGCACAAAGCAAAATCGAACATCCTGAGTGAAAGTTTCTTTGCCCAGCAGAGGATACCTGTTGTTTGTGCCACCAAGTACTGTGTCCTCCAGCATCCGCCATCATAGCATACACAACAATGGGTGAGAAGGAGCGCCTTGTCTTTTAAAATAAGCTTACAAGATCCTGTCTACATCCCTCTCTTCGTATTCTCTGCCCTGTGGTTAAGCTCCGCTGTGACGGTTATTATTTCCACCCACAACAGCAGCAGAAAACTGTCCAAGGAAAAAGCCTAAATTGAAAAAGGCCAAATGGAAAAGTTTTTTGTGCAGCCACTGCTGCCCATTTCTCCGGGGGTCATCCCCAAACTTCTCAAACAAAGGTACTGACATCTGAGCTCTTCTTGGGCTGCAGGCACCCGGCGCCGGAGAGTGAAGCATCATTGACAGGCAATTACTATTTGCCCTCGGAGTTACTGATATGCATGAAAAAGTTGCTCTTGTTTTGTTTCATTTTCTTTTTTGGCCACAACTGTTCATGTTTTTTTAAAAAATGTTCATTATAAAACAGACTGTCTACTCAGTTCTGACAAACATCAAGAAGATTTTCTTTTAGAATTGCCTAAGAAAGCTGAAGCCTCACTGAGTGAATGGCAGGCTGAATCTAAGATAATTACACCGTCTCAAGGAGATACCTGAAAATTACGGGCAGCAGGCTGAAGACATAGCAGGCTAAGAGAATAGAGTGGTGTCAGATCCCAGTGTGCAAAAATTATCTTCCAAATCACCATTATTGTACGCTTCTGTTGCAAAGATGTGGGGAGTGAATAGAGAGGGCCTAATGCTGAATGCAGCCTGACCTCTGAAGTCGGCCAGATATGTGACACTGGAGACAAAGATGTCTTGATAACATCGCATAGCAGGGCATTCTGAAAATCCACTTAATCCAGTTCAGGGTCACTTGGCTTTAATCATATTAAACGTTCACAATCCTAGTAGAGATTGCTTATTTATAATTTCATAATTGTCTCTATATCAATTTACAGTATACTAATATATATTGTAAGAACAAGAAGACACAGTAAGGAATGTTTGGGAGCCCATGGGCAAAATCTGTATAACTGATTATTAAAAAAGGAAAACAAAACGTGATTAACTGCTTCAAAGGAAGATGTCATTTATTGACAGGAGTCTGGTTCTGACTGATCAGAAAATCCGGTTATGTAGACTTCTGGTAGGAAGAGGTGGATCTGGGCAGACAGAAATACCTTCAGTGGTGGAAAAGCCGTCAATCTTCTGGTCTGCGGAGGGAGGAAAAGAGAAGGCGTTAGCACACAGCGCCATTCCCTGGTGCGGCGGGAAATTACCATCACTAGAGCCCTTAGACTGACCCCTATGCGCACACGTGATAATACACACACACACACGCGTCTGTTGAGGATATTCAGTATTAACATTTACAGTGTGCCATCTATTGAAATGCATTTTGTAATGCATGCTGTCACACACGTGCGAGGAGGAGGCAGCTAAAGGGTCTGAGTAACTGTAATAAAACGTCCGACCAGGGGGCGGCGGAGTGCGCTGACTGTCTTTCTCAGTTTCCTACAGACCTTTCCCGGGAAATCCTGCAAGGTTCCGGTGCCTCAGAAGACATCACTTCCGGAGCCGGCCCCTTTGCTGACGTCACTTCTGGTTCCGGCCATTTTGTTGACATCTCTTCCTCTACAGGCCTTTAAAGCCTCCATCTTGGGCTACTATAGTGAGTTCTGTTTTGGACTCTGTGATATGCACATCGTGCTACTCATTTCAAACCTGGGAAAACAAAAAAGCTGGGAAAAACAATATACGGGTGGCTTCCCCAAACCTTTATGATGTCTTGAACTCTTGATTTGTTACAATGCAGAAAAAAAATGCTTTTTATTCCAACAGATGGCACATTGCTAGCACTGCTGTTCAGAATCCTTTAGAAAATGCAGAATAATTGAGAGGGTCACTTGGCTTTAATTATATTAAATGGCTTTAACAATCATAGCTTAGAGTGCTTATTTATACTTTCATAATTATCTATCTATTATATAGTGCCTTTCACATCTATCTATCATATAGTACCTTTCACATACATAGATATCTGTCTGTCTGTCTGTCTGTCTATCAATCACAGAGTGCTTTTCATATCTATCTATTTATCTATCATATAGTGCCTTTCACATAGATGTCTGTCTGTCTGTCTATCACAGAGTGCCTTTCATATCTATCTATCATATAGTGCCTTTCACATAGATGTCTGTCTGTCTGTCTATCACAGAGTGCCTTTCATATCTATCTATCTATCTATCTATCTATCTATCTATCTATCTATCTATCTATCTATCTATCTATCTATCTATCTATCTATCTATCTATCTATCTATCTATCTATCTATCTATCTATCTATCTATCATATAGTGCCTTTTACATAGATAGATATCTGTCTGTCTGTCTATCACAGAGTGCCTTTCATTATCTATCTGTCTATCTATCATAGGGTGGCTTTTCAATTCTTTCCATATATGCACACACATCTGTCAGTTACATTCTGTTGGGCGTATTCAGTATTCACATTGTCAGTGTGCCATTTATTGAAATTTATTTTGTAGTGCATGCAGAATAAAAAATATATTTTATTCCAACAGTTGGCACATTGTTAACATTAGCACTGCTGTTCAGAATCCTATAGAAAATGCAGTATAATTGAGAGGGTCACTTTGTTTTAATTTAGGAAATTTCAATAATGAAAAAAAAAATGTCTAAAAAAGAATGAAAGAGGGATTACCGACTTTATTGTAGCCCATACAACCTGTCGGTGACCTGACCACATTCATGTAGGGAAAAGTGAGCAGAAATAATTCCTATAAATAAATCAATAATGATTCTGAGAGCCCTGGCGTTAGGCCATCAGTCACTTCCCTCTATGTGACGGTCAGTGGGCTCCAATGACATACGTACTTCTGTTCATCTAGCACATTTTTTCTCAACTTATGCATAAAAAGTGATAATGAGTGCCATTATGAACAATGCTGCACATTCTGCCTCTGGCGCAGTAACACTGAGCACTTTCAACCAATTCAGCAGAAGTTTGTACAGCCCAGTCAGAACTTTTCTTTCTTTTTTTAATTTTCTTGCTTTATAGTCATTCTGTTGTGTGTTCAGACCAAAGTGTGTGTGTATATTTATTTACTTAATTACTTATCTACCTTTTTATGTATTAATTTAAAGAGCTTCTGTAAAAAGCACAAATGTTCCCTAAAATCTGTCCCTCTAACTATGTATGTGTGTGTGTGTGTGTGTGTGTGTGTGTGTGTATGACAAGGCCTTGAGAAAGCGTCCTTTAAATCAGAAGGGTTCGAGAAAGAGGGTCATAACTTTCATAACCGTCTTCTTCCCCAGTTCATTTCAGTATTGGAAGAGTTTCCTGTCCTGTGAAAAATTCAAATCAGTTTAAAACTGATTGAAAAGACAAATACTTGGATAAAACTGGCACCCCATGAAGGGCCAATATTTGCCTTGTTCCCATTGCTGTTGCGACCGATGCTCCTCAAGTCCATAAAATTGGGTGAGTTGAAAAAAATGGGTGGCTTTGGAGATATCTTTCCATTTATCTGTAATGTTTTCAGTGTGTCACAGCTTACAGTTTGTGTGGAAAGAATTCTTAGAAAATATAATTTAATTTTCTAAAACTTCCTAAATAGATTAAATAAATAAGGTACATTAGATAAGCTGCTTCTGTGGTGACCCTCCTACCTACGGTACATTTTATGCCACTGAGAATTTCGGCGGAGGGAGCCGAGAGGTGTCACCCTCCCTCTGGGTTTAATTACTGTTTTGTTTGAATGTGGAATTTGAAAGGCTGCAGTATGTGGAGGAGGCACAGGAGTGAAGTGAGCTCTCATTCTCGCATCACGCATGGCTTTGCTCAGAACTGACTAGTGGGGAGCCCTAGATGGTACATTCAGAAGGAGGCCAAGCACCAGAATCTTTTTTTTTTTATAATTATATATATATATATATATATATATATATATATAAATGAATAATTAAGAAGTTGCAATTCAGGTTACCTTATCTGCTGCATATTACCGTTCAGTTTTGTGATAAGGTAAGTCCACCCCATGAAATATTTGTTTATATATTGTGCACCACCAGGGAGCGAACAGCCGCCCTAACCCAACTCAAACAGCAGACAGACATACACAAGTTCCAGTCCAGCACACGTGTTTTATTTACAGCTGGGGATGGCTTTTCTCTGCTCCCCACAGCACAGTACATAAAGCACACCAAACACTCCTCTTCTTCTTTTTCTTCCTCTCTCTGTCTGTGTCACTCCACTCGGCAAGCTTCATTCACCTCCTCCCGACTCTGGCTCCCCAAATGGAGTGAGGCGGCTCCTTTTATGATGGCCCTGGGAGTTCCAGGTGGCTCAATCGGCCCTGGAATCACTTCTAGGTCTGGTGAGGGCCCAATATAGGGTTCTGCAGCTCCCCATGGTGGGCCCCATGCAACCCAAAAGGGCTGTGCCAGACTCCAACTCCCAGCATACCCTGCGGATATCTATGGTGTCACAGCCCTCTAATGTCCAGGGGAAGGCATTGTTTTGCCGATGCTCTCTCTCCCAGTCCTTCTATGCAGTTGGTGTCCCAGGCAGGTAATAGCCATGGCCACCTGTATCTATCTATCTATACATAATATATCTATCTATAAATAATAGATTATCAATAGATAGTGATAGATAGATATATCTATCTATAGATAATAGATCTACATATGGATATAGATAGATATATATAGATAGATATATAGATATATCTATTATATAAAAAAAATTTTGGGTCTAGACGTGATCATCTCAGAGAGACACTTTAACATCCCACGAGACAAGGAAGTGAGACAAACGACAGCTGCTGTACAGGCTTTTAAATGATCGACATGCAGTGCGACAAGCAGATCACGCAGCTGGGCAGCAGCAGCAGAAAGACAGCAGCTGATCCGTCCGCATCTCCTTAGCGTGTGTTCAGCCCCCCCTTCACAACGCAAGCAGCAGAAACGCGAAGTGGCGAGCGTGAAGGTTTGGTTGGTGGGTGGATGAGCAAAGTGTGTATAGAATAGTGCATAGTGTGTGATAGAATCTGTAAAAAGGATTAGAAAGAAGAAACACTCACATTTTTTTATTGTTCTTGTTCATTTTCAACATGTCCACCATTATTACTAATACAAAGGGTATTATGATTCTGTAGTTCTCAGAAAACATTTTCAAGCTGATTTTCAGTAATACTAGCAATCACATCAGTTCTCCTCGCTTGCAAGTCTTCTAAAGATCAAAGTTTGGTTGAATTAACATTTGTGTTCACATGTCACCAATCCAATGGAGTCAAATCTGGCGAACATGGAGGCCAAGAAAATGGTCCACCTCTCCTAATCCATCTGTTAGGGAATTTCTCATGTAGAAACTGTCAAACATGCAAAGCAAAGGAACACGGAGCGCCATCTTGTTGAAACACTGGATTCTCTATCAGTCCTAATTGTTCAAGTTGAGGAAGAAAGTCATTTTGCAGCATTTCTAAATAGCTGTCACCATTAACAACATGCCCTTCATAAAAGAATGGCCCTAGGACTCGATTTTTTCCCAAAGCACGCCACACATTGACTTTCGGGGAATTTCTTTCATGTTCAACAGACTCATGTGGATTTTCACTTCCCCAAATATGGCAAAAATAAAACTTCTAAAGACAAAAACAAAAAACAACTAGAAACATCAAGCTTTCAAATCCTTTTTACAGATTCATTCTATCACATATACTTACAAAGTTACAAAAGTACATACAGTATATACTTACAAAGTACAACTATTTTAAATTGCACACAGACTTTAGGGACACCCTCTATCTATCTATCTATCTATCTATCTATCTATCTATCTATCTATCTATCTATCTATCTATCTATCTATCTATCTATCTATCTATCTATCTATCTATGATTATATAGTGCCATTCATATCTATCTATCTATCTATCTAGGAATTATTTCTGCTCACTTTTTCCTACATTAATGTGGTCAGGTCACCATCAGGTCGTATGAGCTAAAATATAGTCGTTAATCCCTCTTTCATTCTTTTTTAGATTTTTTTTTTCCCATTATTGAAATTTCCTAATTTAAAGCCAAGTGACCCTCTCAGTTATACTGCATTTTCTATAGGATTCTGAACAGCAGTGCTAATGTTAGCAATGTGCCAACTGTTGGAATAAAATATATTTTTTATTCTGTATGCACTACAAAATAAATTGAAATAAATGACACACTGCAAATGTTAATACTGAATACGCCCAACAGAATGTAACTGCCAGATGTGTGTGCATTTATAGAAAGATTTGAAAAGCACCCGATGATAGATAGACAGATAGATAATGAAAGGCACTATATGATAGATAATTATGAAATTATAAATAAGCATTCTAAGCTATGATTGTTAAAGCCATTTAATATAATTTAAAGCCAAGTGACCCTCTCAATTATATATAATATACATTCATTCATAGGTCTGAATATCAGTCTGATTATTTAGATCACAGGTGTCGAACTCCAGTCCTCAAGGGCCGCAGTGGCTGCATGTTTTCATTCTAACCATCTTCTTCATTAGTGAGCCGTTCTTACTGCTGATTAACTTCTTTTGCTTTAGTTTTAATTAACTTAACTCAGGCCCCATAATTGTCTCTTTTTCCTTAATTAGTAGCCAAACAATAATGAGACATCAAACAAGCCACCATATGACAGAAAAACAACAGAAAAATCAACAGATTTGGAAATGTCTGCTGTGGCAGAATGAGTGCAGCAACAAGCCATTGAATTAAATAACAGGCTTTAATTAACAGCAAGAATCAGCTTCTCATTAAGAGATTGGAGTTTGAAATCCCAGTTTAGCTGGTCATCTGTTGGCTCGTTTCATGTCTCATTTCTGTTTGGCTGCCATTTAATGAAGAAACAAATCAATTCAGAGGACTGAATCCTTAAAAACATCCATCCATCCATCCATTTTCCAACCCGCTGAATCCGAACACAGGGTCACAGGGGTCTGCTGGAGCCAATCCCAGCCACCACAGGGCACAAGGCAGGATCCAATCCTGGGCAGGGTGCCAACCCACCGCAGGACACACACAAACACACCCACACACCAAGCACACACTAGGGCCAAGTTAGAATCGCCAATCCACCTAACCTGCATGTCTTTGGACTGTGGGAGGAAACCGGAGCGCCCGGAGGAAACCCACGCAGACACGGGGAGAACATGCAAACTCCACGCAGGGAGGACCTGGGAAGTGAACCCAGGTCTCCTAACTGCGAGGCTCCTTAAAAACAGGGCTATTGAAATGAAGGGAAAAGGAGTTAATTAGCAGTGAAAACTACTCACTGATTAGGAAAAGGGTTAGAATGAAAACCTGCAGCCACTGCGGCCCTCCAGGCCTGGAGTTCGACACCTCTGATGATGGTTACCTACTTGGTCGGCCAGTCTGCAAACATAAGCTCTTGACGTCTAAGGTTTGATCCTCATAAGGGGAAGCAAAACATAGATGTGTACACCTGACAAGCCCTAATCAGGGCAAAATGTGTGTCGTGTACTCACGTATTATTTGGCAGGTACTGTATCATACACACACACTCCCTCCCAAAAGTTTTAGATCACCTCAGTTTTTCCAGGTTTTCATTAAATGTAATCAGTTGAAATGTAGTAAATGGTGAAAAGCTAAGCAGTAAACTGCCAGAGGTTTAAATTTAAAGTTTAGTATAGCAAAAACTGAAAAAAAGGGAAATATCAGAACATTATAAATGAGCCTTCAGCAGGGAACAACTAACAGGTTACAACCTACAGATGTTCTGCAGCAATTAAAGTAAATGAAGCCTTGCAAGTTGAAGCACACAATTTGCACAGGTGTCCCAACTTCTGGTGATTACTTACAAACCTTGTGTGTGTCTTAAAGCAGAGTTGGAGCAGACTGTGTTACTACACCCACTGAAGGCCTACTTGGACAATATTCCAGTGATAATGGCAAGAAAAGCAATTAATAAATGAAAAGAGACAGAGTATTATTACCCTTAAAAGTGTAGACCTTTCTTTTACAGAAACTATTAAAAAAAAGAAAAAATTTTTAAATCAAAGTGTCGGTGAGTCCAGTGGTGTCCTACACAATCCAAAGGCAACTGGAAGAAACTCTGATAGGATGAGATTTGGCAGAGCCAAAGTCAGAAGCCAATCAGAAGACGAGTTTCTGAGGGTCACCAGCTTGTGAGATCACAGGTGCCTCACAGCACAACAACTTAACAGTGCAGGTCGACAAAAGCGAGTGTCAGTTTAGACTGTGAAGAGGAGACTTTGTGCTGTGGCAGGAAGAAAGCCATTCCTTAAAGGATAAAATAAAGTCTTGAAATACCAGCTATGGACTACTGCAGACTGGAGGAAAGTCTTATGGAGCAATAAATCCAAATTTGAAATTTTCAGTTCATCACATATTAAGTTGAAGCGCACAATTTGCACAGGTGTCCCAGCTTCTGTTGATTACTTAAAACCTCTCTGTGTGTCTTATAGCAGAGTTGGAGCCGACTGTGTTACTATACCCACTGAAGTACCACTTGGATGATATTCCAGTGATAATGGCAAGAAAACGGCAATTAAAAAATGAAATGAGACCGAGCGTTATTACCCATAGAAGTGGAGGCCTTTCATGTGGAGAAACTGCAAACAAAAATCGGTGAGTCCAGTGGTGTCCTACACAATCCAAAGGCAACTGGAAGAAACTCTGATAGGATGAGATCTGGCAGAGCTAAAGTCACCAGCCAATCAGGTGACGAGTTCCTGAGGGTCACCAGCTTATGTGATCACAGGCGCCTCACAGTTACAACAGCTTAACAGTGCAGGTCGACAAAAGCGAGTGTCAGTTTGGACTGTGAAGAGGAGACTTTGTCCAGTCTGCAGTAGTCCACAGCTGGTATTTCAAGGTCCTGTTTTGTCCTTTAAGGAATGACTTTCTTACTGTCATTCACCCTGTCAAACCTGCAGCTCAAAGTCTCCCAGTAGTGTACATGTAATAATATGTACTTTTTACTAATTATTAATCCCCTAGAAGAAAGTAGCAGATATGTCCTGCAGAGATGGTATCTGTGTGCCAATGATGATCTGCGTTGTTTTCACCTCCCTCTGCAATGCCTTTTCATCTTTTGCTAAACTGCTGCCATGCATCATGCAGCCTGTCAGGATGGATTCTGCAGTAAATTTATGAAAGTAATTGCTGTTGGGGACAATCGGGGCCTTCCTCAGATGTCTGAGAAAGTAAAGTCACCAATGGGCCTTTTTAGCTGACCGCTGTAGTGTGTTCTGTGATGGTAACCCCCAGGAACTTAACACATAACGAGTATGATTTACCTGCTGCTGCTGCCGAAAATCGGTGATCATCTCCTTAGCCTTGCTGATGTTCAGAGAGAGGGTATTGTCCTGACACCACTCTCACAGGAGCTTAATCACCCCTCGATCGGTGGTCACATCATTATCTGTGATCAAGCCTATGATGATGAATTGTCAGAACATTTTATGATGGTATTGGAGCCTTTACTGGCCATACAATCATGGGTGAATAGAGATTACAGCATGGCCCTGAGGGGTGCCAGTGTTGAAAATCAGCCTGGAGGATGTGTGTCTGCCAAACCATACATGCTTGGGTCTGCCAGTCAAAGTCCAAGAGTCCGAATGCACAGAGAGGGCCGGCATCCCCAAGACCCAGGTCAAGGAGCTTGGTGATTAGTCTGCACAAGATTAGGCATTGGTGAAATCGACAAATAAAATTCTGACATAAGGGCTCTTTTTATCCAGATGTTCCGAGGTGCTGAGTTTAATCTCCAATCACGTCAATTATATTCAGAAGAGACTCCAGTTCAGACCAATCACACGTCCCATGACCTTGACGCTCCCGCCTGTACCAATCAATGGCTGTGCTGGCACGATCGCTCACTTTAGTGGTGGTGTGCACCTTCCAACGAAGTACGATAGCCAGTCTTCAGGAAGACAGCGACCAGCCCAGCATCCCCTGCTTTTCAATTGTGCTTTTCTAAATTATAGCACAGCTGTCACTGACTCCATGAGTAACAATTTCCGACTGGTTTTTGATTTAAAGTTTGTGTTCGGTGGGCTGTGTGTCTAATGCACCGTCTGCAGGCCTGCTGATAACATAGCCTCTGTGATTTGAATGGCTGTGTAGGACCTCGTCTGACTAGTGTGGAGTTGTCATATGTGCGAGTGGTGATAACGTGGATGAAAGGTGAAGGTGGGTGATTTAATAGCTGCACAATAGCAGAGAACTTGAAAATATGAAAAGAAAATGCAGTTGCACATATGAATTGTTATATGACAACAAACAGAGGGGTGGAAAAAAAAGCGCCCACAATTCCAACTATGAAACAAGCAGCAACTTGCCAGCTGGCAGTGCCAACCCCTGCCACCCTGCACCTTTCTTAAAGAAGCTCTGTGTCTTCTCTCTGTTTTTTCTTTGTAGTTGACCGTTTTTGATAAACTTTATTTTGAACAATTATTGATATTAAGGTTAGATGTGATCTGGATTCTGGCTTGTCACTAGGAGTCTATACATGGTTTTTGCTTTGATGATATGGCACTGTCACTGCAAACTCAAACGTCTGATTGTCCCGACTGCCTTTCAGACAAAAGGCAAACTCAGGAGTAGTCTCAGGAAGCACAAAGAGTACCTGAAGGCTGCCTTATATGCACACAGCTGAAAACCTAAAAGATGCTGAGAAATCAAAAGCGGCGTGTATTAAATAGTCCTTGTAGTCCAATGGCAGCCCTGTGATAACTAGCTCCTAAGGAGCTCGGATACACCTTATCAGAGAAACGGCACAAAGAGCCAGAGTGAGGGTAAAAGTAAGTGGCCTGCCTCCATATGATGAGGAATCTTACATTTATTTTTAACCCTTAAACTGCTATAGTTGGTTCCCAATGCAATTTGCCAACACGTCGGAGCTGATTATATTCAGTGACGTACATCTGTTGAACGCCGCAACCGGCTATAGTCGGTTCCCAATGCAATTTGCCAGCACATCGAAGCTGAGTATATTCAGTGACGTACATTCATTGAACGCCACAACCGGCTGTAGTCGAATCCCACTGCAATTTTCCAGCACGCCAGAGTTGATCAGTCCGTGCCGTACATTCGTTGAGCAGTCAGCTCATGACCACTGGCGCCCCCTAGCGAATCAACTGGGATTGAGCTGCTTCACTAGACTAGCCTGCTGCCATCAGCATTGGTTTCTGTGTGCCTGTGTGCAGCCAGTTCAAGCGCAGTTGGCTCGGCGATTTACTGAATGTACAAGGTGCGACTGATGCCATTGATGACATGTCATAATAGATTGTTGCAGTATTTTCTATACTTTTTACAGTTCATTGGCAGTGTGTAAAATTGATCGGTGTTGCAGTAGTTGTGATGCTCTTTGCATGAAAAAAAATGTGTTCCATTAAAATTTGGTGAATTGTGATGTTTCCTTAAAAAGTGCAGCAAAAAAAAGTATTTGGTGTCCGGGGTTCGCATTAGGCCCCCAAGTATGTGGCAGTTTAAGGGTTAAATACGTTAACTCTCACCTGTCTTGGCTAGTCCCCTTGCGTTCAGGTACTGAAGCATTTGGTGTATTGTGGAGTGTGGTACAGAGGGTCTGAGGCTCAGATTTTACGTAAATAAGTAATGAACAGATGAGCAGGTGTGAGCGATCGTCTAAGAAAATGGCTCATCTCTGGGTTGGTGTGAGACGGTCAGCTGACCATGCATTGCCTTGTTGGCATGTGTGGATGGTCTGATTGCCTCATTATCAGCCTGGGGTGGCAAACAGGCAATCGCACCTCCCACCGCTCACCAGTATATAAAAGAGGAGAGCAAGGGAGAAACCGGAGGAGACAAAGAGTGAAGAGTAGAAGAGCCGTGAGGACAGCAGTGGGTGGAGAGGCAGGTTAAGCCAGCCAGCCAGTTTGGGGAGAGGACTGCACAATCGTTTGCCCTGCTTAGGAGCAAAGGCTTTGTTGCTCTAGGGGCAGATCGCACCCACTGACTTTCTTTAAGGAGCAGGTGCGAACAAGGTGGCGTCCTCCCCAGTGATCTGATGGACGACTGCGGGAGTGTGAAGGAAGGCGGGAGGACAAGGTGGCACCATTATTTTTTTTTTTTGACCGCTCCTCTTGAATAAAATCTTCTGCTTCTCGTGAAGACCAGAATGCTTCCTTTTTTCTAGGCCAGATGTCTGTGGTAGATGTCAAGACTGGCTGCCTGGGGTATGGCCTTATCTGAGCAGATCGGTGAAGGTCCTGGCCTGATTTGGGGGTCGTTTTGTAGGACTCACACCCCTTGTCGTCATGTTTACAACACCCACATACAAGGAGACAATGTGCAAACTCCATGTGGTTATACAGATGATCACATCTCATCTCTGCAGGGTTGTGAAGGCAGCAGATCGTGCAGGTTAAGCCAGACTTCTATGTCCCCAGCTACACATTCCAGCTATTCCTGTGGAATTCCTAGGTGTTTCCAAGCCAGTCAAGAAAGACAATCCCACCAGTGTGTTCTGGGTCTGCCTGATGATCTCTACTTTTATTGGCTGTGGGGTAGGGGTGGGGGGTATCCTTGCAACATCCCCAAACCACTTCATGTGGCTTTTCTTGATCCACAGGAGTGACGACTATACTTTGAGGCTCAACTGAATCGCTGAACTTCTCACC
Organism: Erpetoichthys calabaricus; assembly: GCF_900747795.2. Taxonomy (NCBI): domain Eukaryota; kingdom Metazoa; phylum Chordata; class Cladistia; order Polypteriformes; family Polypteridae; genus Erpetoichthys; species Erpetoichthys calabaricus. The sequence continues at coordinate 189,591,992 of NC_041401.2, read as the reverse complement.
TTATTGCGGATTGTCGGCTCAGCCACCCTGTAAAAAAACCACGTGTCTGCCCACCCCACCCCGTAGTCATGATTTCATGCTTTCCGTTGTTACCCACAGCTCATGATCATAAGTGAGGACAGGGATGTACCTGTAGATCGAATGATAAACCAAGATTGACCACTTTCCCACGACGCCACTCCAACCTGCTTGATGATCTCAGGCTCCTTTTCTCCATCACCTCTGGAGAAGATCCCGATATCCTTGAACTCTTTCTCTAAGGGCAGTAGTTGCCCACCCGCTTCTTTCGCCTGGAGGGGGTAATCTGCTCCTTTCTGAGAGAGAAGCATGACTTGTACAGATTATTCCATTCATCCATCCATTTTCCAACCCGCTGAATCCGAACACAGGGTCACGGGGGTCTGCTGGAGCCAATCCCAGCCAACACAGGGCACAAGGCAGGAACCAATCCTGGGCAGGGTGCCATCCTACTGCAGGACACACACAAACACACCCACACTAGGCACAATTTAGAATCACCAATCCACCTAACCAGCATGTCTTTGGACTGTAGGAGGAAACCCATGCAGACACGGGGAGAACATGCAGACTCCACGCAGGGAGGGCCCGGGAAGTGAACCCGGGTCTCCTAACTGCGAGGCAGCAGCACTACCACTGCGCCACCGTGCCACCCTACAGATTATTCACTCTTTAAAATTGAATCCATATTCAGGTAGAACACGGCAGAAGAAACTGGCTTTAAGATATTACTGTGAAGGGGGGGGGGGGAAATCTGTCATGATGCGTTTTATTCGTTTTCATTTATTTGTTCTGTCATAAGCTTTAGAAACAATGCAAAGCCAATAAAAGGGCATTGTATAATTGACTGTGAAACCTGAAGGTCATCTCAGAGGGCTGCAGCTATCTTGACCATCTCGGGGGGATTTAAAGCAGGTGTCATGGCTGATTATTGTACGGAGACGAAGATTGACCCTCAGTGCATTAAAAGTAGAAGAATTATATCTCTTTGGAAAAGACCATGAAGTCCCACAAGGCTCATTTATGTCCTAAAGGCTAAATCTCTGTGCAGCAGATGGCCATGATTAACAATACTCTTACGAATCGGTACATAAAGCATCACCCTCGGCCAGTTTACAAATACATGGAAGACAAGGACATCTTTGAACTGGCTGACTTCTGAAACGGAGCAACTGGGGCCTTCCTGCCTGACATAATCAGAAGAGCATGAACGGGAAGAATTCATTTCTATGGCACCTGACACATGTTTCTTCTGCAATGCCCCAGACATAATTTCATCTGCTTTAAGCTTTTGTCATTCCTGATATAGCTGAGTGTTTGAAGAATAAAACGAAACAAGACTGGATCATATGGTGTATATTTTAAAATGCAAGAATGCACTGTAGGTACACCTTGTGTCGATACTGGACACCATTTGTTTGATAAGCTTACCCTTTTATTATACAGGGTGAAACAAAAGGTACCACATCTCAAACAGTTTATTCTACAAAAACGCTACAAGATAAAATACATTTCATGACGACACAAGAAAGGGTATACAAAATAGATTGTTTTCAGTATCTTATATATAAATGTCTACGCAAGTGTGTGTGTCTGTCTGTCCGGCCCGGAAGTGTGAGGTGGAGTTGGGGTAAGGGCTCCACCTCCAAGGATACACAAGTGCGGTGAGCACTTCGGCAAAATGAAACCTCTTAAGAGGGAGACACTCGCTTAGCCGCTATTACAGAAACACGCGGTGAGCACATCGGCAAAACGAAACCTCCGAAGAAAGAGTCACTCGCTTAGCCGCTAATACAGAAGAGAGGTGAGCATGTCAGCAAAACGAAACCTCCGAAGAAATACAAAGTTTCTTAGCCACTAACATCGGCAAAACGGTATTCCTTTTACTTTTCCTCCCATCACTAATGCACAAGTCAACAAAACGAAAGCTCCGAAGAAAGACAAAGTTGTTTAGCCGCTAGATGCAGAAGCGTTGTGAGTGCGTCGGCTAAACGAACCCTCCTAGGAGAGAGATGCCCAGTGTAGTTCCATACTTGACATCTCTACATTTCAATTTTTTTCCTAATGATTTTAATAGTTTCTAGGACCCCAGGCTTTTTACAGCACGAGCTTTCACGACTAATGTTTTATAAATGATGTCTTCAAGGTGGTGGCCATCATTAACGATACACTCTTCGAGACGATTTCTGAACGCTTACATGACTCTGTTTCGTGGTGAATAGCGTCCTTGAGGGCTTCAAGGTTTTAAGGTTGGCGTGTGTAGACCATCAACTTGAGAAGAAATCGCACAGAGTGAGATCAGGCGAACGTGAAGGCCACCCCGACGTCGCCATGCGGGGAAATCAGCTTCCCTGGAAACATCTCCTGCCAAATTTGCCTGAATGCTCGCGCTGTGTTGCTCCACCCTGTTGAAACCAGGGATCCACCATGTCCATTTCTTCCAGTTGGGGCCACAAAAAGTTCTGTAGCATTTCAGGGTAACGTTCTGAAGTGAAGGTGACTTTTTGCTCCCTCCCCTCCTCAAAAAAGTAAGAGCCTAAAAATGGCAAATTCTGCAATGGCGCACCAAACTGTAACACGCTCACTGCGCGGGGGTCTCTGATGAAATTCACAAGGGTTGGTTTCCGCCCAATAGCAAAAGTTCTGCTTATTTACACAACCATTCAAATGGAAATGTGACTCATTGCTGCATGTGACAAAGGCATCTCGCTGGACGGTTTGCAGAATGTTTGCGCACAACTCTCTACGGCTCTCCCAGTCTCTCTCAGTGAGTTCCTGCACTACCATCAGTTTGTATGGATGGAAATTAAGGTCTTTGTGCAAAATCAAAGACATGTTGGAAATGCCTGAGGCAGTAGTGTGCTGAACGTCTAGGAGACTGCAAAATCGATGCTCTTACAGGTTGGATGTTTTCAGGCGTGCGTACAGTCTGAGGACGGCCTGGAGGTGTTCTGTTCAATGTTGTACCCATCTGTCTAAATTCAGCCACCCACTGAAGAATTGTTTCCTGATTTGGGACATCACCATTAGGAGGAATGCTGAAGTGCATTGTGTAGTGATGAGGGATTCGTTGTTTTTAAGGAACGCTTCGACAATGAAAACATGGTGTGCACCAGACCAAGGCATGTGGCCAACTGAAAACCTGCAAGGAATCGCCTATCAAAGGACCCCCACCACCCCACTTGGCTCCCTCTACCTTACGCCATGACCTTGAGAGATGTGTGGTACCTTCATTTTGGCTCACCCTGTACTTACCTTGTCAATATGTCTTTTGTACCATACCTGTATAAATACATATCAACAATGCTGTATTTCTCCAGGAGCCAGCAACAGGAGTTCATTAATGATTTTACAAGCCTCCATCCATCTCTCAGGTTTACAGTCAACATTTCCACCACAAATCAACCATCTTTAGGTATCAGTCTATTTACCAGGATTCCTCTGTCTGTTAACAAGCCCACTGACACTCACGGTGACCTTCTCTGCAGCTTCTTCCATCCTACCTGGACTGCCGCGTGGCACAGGCAGAACTTCAGAGAAGACTACCTTGTCAGTTCTGCTCCTCAACTTGGACCACAAGGACACAGATGGAAACTTGTTAAGGAGAAATTTCACGCAAACATTAGGAAGTTTTTCTTTACACAAAGAACAATAGACTACTACTTGGAATAAGTAACCAAGTAATGTGGTGGACAGTAAGACTTTAGGGACTTTCAAAACTAGACTAGATGTTTTTTTGGAAGAAATACCGTATATACTTGTGCGTAAGTCGGGTCTTGAAACCCAAAAATCGATCATAAGAACAGACCCTGACTTATACGCCCTTTCAAAAATGCGACACATACATTTTGGTTCTTTTACATCTTCTTGCCTCCTCCAATCTCGCGCCAGTTTCTCAGACACATCGAATTTTGTTGCAACGGCACAGTTACCAATTTCTTTCGCAACTTCAACGACATTTAATTTAAAACCAGCATCTGATCGAACGCTCCATCATAGATAAGGGATGCTCAAACGATAAAGATGTATGAGGGTGTGAAATACAAAAAACACAAAACGTCGCTTCGGAATAGTTTGGTTATTACCTTGTGGCACAATTCATAGAAATAAAAAAGGCCGTGTGCTCCGTGGTTACTCTCTCAGGTGCATATATAGCATATATCTCTTGGACCAATAGTGTGAGTTTACCGTATTCGACTTATACGACCGACATTATAAAATACCAGAAATCATACGGTAAAATCAAGCCCCGACTTATCCACGGGAGAACTTAAACGCGAGTATACAAAGTAAGTGGATAGGACTGGCTAGCTTTGTTGGGCTGAATGGCCTGTTCTCGTCTCGATTGTTCTAAAGTTCTTCCATCCCTGGCATACTAAAAACTCTCAAGCACTTTCACACTACCTTACACTCCACCTCCGTAATGAAATGCTCGGAATGAAGAGTTTCTTCATTGGTAGAAGATACCCTTCTCATATTGTGGAAAAAGGCCGAAATCAAGCCACCTTGTAATGTCCACTTTCAGGAGAACCCCAGTAATGAAACCCACATCCTGCTGATCCTGCCATTCCACCCTAAAACTCTATCTCTCCTGCGGTTCATCAAGCAAAATTTCCCAATTTTTTAAATTTTTTCCTTCTCTTCCGCAGCTCACCTCACATTCCCTATAAGGTACTTTGAGCTGTAACAGGGGTCTAAGTCGAGTGATGCTGCCACCTATGGCATATTAAGGGATGAATAAGGACCTGTAAGGCAATCTCCCATCTGTCCATCCATTAGGTCATCCTAAACCAGGAAAGGGAACACCAGCCATGCAGTCCTTGGTACCCATCCACTGACAGTCTCCCTCTATTGAAGGACTCCCAGTCCAGGAAATTAATCATCCATCCCAGTCAGGATCCAAGCCCATCCTTGCCTTCCATCACAACTTATACACTTCTAATCAGATGGTTGTATCTCCTCAACTGACAGTTAATGGTGTCAAGCCAGCGTCTTGATTTTTTGACAAGCTCAGAGCTAGTCGGTAGACGGCCGGTAGACTGCACACAAAACCAATAAGCCCCATGTCATTGTTTTTCAGCGTTCAGTCTGAACTGGTTTCTCGCAATTCCTAATGCAAAGTAAATTTCAGTCGGCATCACAGAAAATGAAAAACTACAAGCGTGGAAGCACTAAGAAATTGGTCAGTGTGACATTGCTTTAGGCATCCTGGGGTTTAATGGCTTGGCTTATACAAACAAATAAAGTAAATACAGCTTCAGGTTTCTCTAAATAAAGTATTAACTGTTCGGTCCGGGAGTCATTTAGTCGGGCTGTGTTTCTGCAGCAGGTTGTCAGGTTTACTTGAGCTTGACAGACTGAATGGGGGGCCGGTTGAAGAGTTTTTGCATTTCCATTCGAGTCAGTCTGACAGACCCGTTTCGGTGTTATTTGAATGGTGAGTGACAGGCGGGCCAGGACAGTGAGTGGAGTCTGACCGCCCTGGACCCCGCCATAAAAACAATGTACTGTACGCCTGTCTGCTTGGCTCTGAGTAAATCAGGACAATGGCTGTTTTCATTTAATCATATTTAATTATTTTCCATTGTGTCTAAAATAGTTTAGAAGACAATGGGATATTATGGTTTATAATTGGAACTAGCATACAGTATAAGATGCTTCTTTATTCCCTCTGCCAAGAGATGAACCATTTTCAATAAAATATCAAGCCCACTTATACACTGTCAATTGAAAATCTCTTACTCGGATTGAAGGGCCAGGCTGGTCTAATGAGGAGCTGAGGGTTGCTTCTGAATGTTGTGGTTCATTGTGTGTATTGGGAAGCAGATGGCCGTCTGTCTGTCTGAATGTCTATTATATAGTGCTTTTCATATCTATCTATCAATCTCTATCTATCTATACTAAGAAAGATAGATAGATATTAATCTTAGTATAGTAGGCAGGATAGATAGACAGACATGAAAGGCACTATATGATAGATCGATTAATATCTATCATACAGCACCTTTCATATCTGTCTGTCTGTCTATCTATCCTGCCTACTATACTAAGATTAATATATATCTATCACATAGTGCCTTTCATATCTGTCTTTCAGTTGGTCTGTCTGTCTATCTATCCAGCCTACAATACTAAAATTAATATCTACAGTGCATCCGAGAAGTATTCACAGCGCATCACTTTTTCCACATTTTGTTATGTTACAGCCTTATTCCAAAATAGATTAAATTCATTTTTTCCCTCAGAATTCTACACACAACACCCATAATGACAACGTGAAAAAAAGTTGACTTGAGGTTTTTGCAAATTTATTAAAAATAAAAAAACTGAGAAATCCCATGTCCATAAGTATTCACAGCCTTTGCTCAATACTTTGTCGATGCACCATTGGCAGCAATTCCAGCCTCAAGTCTTTTTGAATATGATGCCACAAGCTTGGCACACCTATCCTTGGCCAGTTTCCCCCATTCCTGTTTGCAGCACCTCTCAAGCTCCATCAGGTTGGATGGGAAGCGTCGGTGCACAGCCATTTTAAGATCTCTCCAGAGATGTTCAATCGGATTCAAGTCTGGGCTCTGGCTGGGCCACTCAAGGACATTCACAGAGTTGTCCTGAAGCCACTCCTTTGATATCTTGGCTGTGTGCTTAGGGTCGTTGTCCTGCTGAAAGATGAACCGTCGCCCCAGTCTGAGGTCAAGAGCGCTCTGGAGCAGGTTTTCATCCAGGATGTCTCTGTACATTGCTGCAGTCATCTTTCCGTTTATCCTGACTAGTCTCCCAGTCCCTGCCACTGAAAAATATCCCCACAGCATGATGCTGCCACCACCATGCTTCACTGTAGGGATGGTATTGGCCGGGTGATGAGTGGTGCCTGGTTTCCTCCAAACGTGACGCCTGGCATTCACACCAAAAGAGTTCAATCTTTGTCTCATCAGACCAGAGAATTTTCTTTCTCATGGTCTGAGAGTCCTTCAGGTGCCTTTTGGCAAACTCCAGGCGGGCTGCCATGTGCCTTTTACTAAGGAGTGGCTTCCGTCTGGCCACTCTACCATACAGGCCTGATTGGTGGATTGCTGCAGAGCTGGTTGTCCTTCTGGAAGGTACTCCTCTCTCCACAGAGGACCTCTGGAGCTCTGACAGAGTGACCATCGGGTTTTTGGTCACCTCCCTGACTAAGGCCCTTCTCCCCCAATCGCTCAGTTTAGATGGCTGGCCAGCTCTAGGAAGAGTCCTGGTGGTTTCAAACTTCTTCCTCTTACGGATGATGGAGGCCACTGTGCTCATTGGGACCTTCAAAGCAGCAGAAATTTTGCTGTAACCTTCCCCAGATTTGTGCCTCAAGACAATCCTGTCTCTGCGGTCTACAGACAATTCCTTTGACTTCATGCTTGGTTTGTGCTCTGACATGAACTGTCAACTGTGGGACCTTCTATAGATAGGTGTGTGCCTTTCCAAATCAGGTCCAGTCAACTGAATTTACCACAGGTGGACTCCAATGAAGCTGCAGAAACATCTCAAGGATGATCAGGGGAAACAGGATGGACCTGAGCTCAATTTTGAGCTTCACGGCAAAGGCTGTGAATACTTATGTACATGTGCTTTCTCAAGTTTTTTTATTCTTAATAAATTTGCAAAAACCTCAAGTAAACTTTTTTCACGTTGTCATTATGGGGTGTTGTGTGTAGAATTCTGAGGGAAAAAATGAATTTAATCCATTTTGGAATAAGGCTGTAACATAACAAAATGTGGAAAAAGTGATGCGCTGTGAATACTTTCCGGATGCACTGTATCTATCATATAGCACCTTTCAAATCTGTCTGTCAGTTGGTCTGTCTGTCTATCTACCTATCCTGCCTACTACACTGATTAAAATCCTATCTATTATATAGTGCCTTTCACATCTATCTGTCTATCACGCTAAGCTGCGTGTGAACATTATAAATAGCACTGTAAAGCGCACTGAGATGGATGAACTGAGACATGCATCGGATGAGATTAAAGCCCAGTATCCTTTATTTGACAATGAATGATCCACTGTCTCACTTTCAGAAGAATCATCATCCCACTATTATGGCCACAGGACAGGCCTTGTTAAGTAAGAGTTTATTTTAATTAACTCTGACCATTTCTGCGCTGCAGTCAGAATTTGCTACTAAACGTGTAACTACAGAAATGTAACTTTACCGTGTACTTGGAAATGCAAACTTGACAAAATAGGAGCTGCATTTCAACACGTGGTACATCCACAGAGCCTATCTGAACTCTGCTTGCTGTTGTTATCCCATACAGTGATGCAGTCATTAAAATGGCAGACAGAGGCACTTCTCAGACACGTGTGGAGCCCAGTAGCTGTGGTGGTCTCCTAGTGTGTGTGTGTGTGTCAGTGTCGCTGAGTTCATTACGATGTATATAATGTATTAATTATTAAGCTTCACTTACCTTGGGCTACTGAGCTCCTGAACTGATAACAGCAATGTCAGCTTTTGATTTTCTCTCTGCCTCAAGTCTTTTGTTTTTTGCTCCCACCCTGAAGCCCCGGCGGTGGTTTAGAATGCAGAGACTGGAGAAATGGTGGGCGGGTGTCTTAGGAGGAAGCCCTGTGGGCGGAGCCTTTCCCACACAGGATTTTGCCGCTGTTTCCTATACGCTTTTTAATGAGTTCTCCCCAGTTGTGTATTCTTGTTTGAGAACCCCTCAAAACTAGACCCTCACTCTCCATACGTTAAAGCACTGCGCCACCATGCCTGTCCTAAATACAGGAGTAGCAGGCGCACAGTGGGATGTGTGACAAGTAATTCACTCCAGACATCATAAAGGTTTGGGGCAGCCACCCATATATTATATCCTGGCTGTAAAAGTTTAAATAATTGAACAGAGATGTTTGCAAGACTGACTCGAAAACCAGAACTGTCAGACTGGAGGTAACATGGCGGCTTTAAAGGCCCGTAGAGGAAGTGATGTCATCCAAGGGCCCGGACCCCAAAAGTGACGTCCATCCAAGGGGCGGAACCGGAAGTAACATCATCGAAAGGCCCCGGAGCCGGAAGTGACATCATCTAAGGGGGTCAGAACTGGAAGTGACATCATCCAAGAGCCTGGACCCCAGAAGTGAAGTTATCCAAGGGGGGGGGGGGGGGCAACCTGAAGTGACATTTTCCAAGGGGGTGGAACCAGAAGTGACGTCATCCAAGGGGGCCAAACCGGACGTGACATCATCCAAGGCACCCCCAACCATCCGCCCCCCCCTCGCCCGCAAACCAGAAGTGAAGTCATCAAAGGGCCCCAAAAAAAAAACGGAAGTGACGTCATCCAAGGGCCTGGATCTCAGAAGTGATGTCATCCTAGGGGGCCAAACCAGAAGTGATGTCATCCAAGACACCCACAATCGCCACCCCCTCAACCCCCCCCATCCCCAACCCCGAAACACCCACATACCCAAACCAAACTGGAAGTGACGTTATCCAAGGGCCCCAGAAAAAAAAACGGAAGTGAAGTTATCCAAGGGGGCGCAACCAGAAGTGATGTCACCCAAGGGGGCCGAACCGGACTTGACATCATCCAAGGCACCCACAATCGCCACCCCCTCAACCCCCCATCCCCAACCCAGAAACACCCACATACCCAAACCAAACCGGAAGTGACGTCATCCAAGGGCCCCAGGAAAAAAAAACGGAAGTGACGTCATCCAAGGGGGCCGAACCAGAAGTGACGTCATCCAAGGGGGCCGAACCAGAAGTGACGTCATCCAAGGGGGCCGAACCAGAAGTGACGTCATCCAAGACACCCACAATCAATACCCCCAAACCCCACACACCTCCCCCCCCCCCCCCGTTAACCGGAAGTGATGTCATCCAAGGGGGCCGAACCAGAAGTGATGTCATCCAAGGGGGCCGAACCGGACTTGACATCATCCAAGGCACCCACAATCGCCACCCCCTCAACCCCCCATCCCCAACCCAGAAACACCCACATACCCAAACCAAACCGGAAGTGACGTCATCCAAGGGCCCCAGGAAAAAAAACGGAAGTGACGTCATCCAAGGGGGCGGAACCAGAAGTGACGTCATCCAAGGGGGCCGAACCAGAAGTGACGTCATCCAAGGGGGCCGAACCAGAAGTGACGTCATCCAAGACACCCACAATCAATACCCCCAAACCCCACACACCTCCCCCCCCCCCCGTTAACCGGAAGTGATGTCATCCAAGGGGGCCGAACCAGAAGTGATGTCATCCAAGACACCCACAATCGCAAACCCCCTCAACCCCCCCATCCCCAACCCAGAAACACCCACATACCAAAACCAAACTGGAAGTGATGTCATCTGAGGGCCCCAGAAAAAAAACCGGAAGTGACGTCATCCAAGGGCCTGGATCCCAGAAGTGATGTCATCCAAGGGGGTGGAACCAGAAGTGAAATCATCCAAGGGGGCCGAACCAGAAGTGACGTCATCCAAGACACTCACAATCAATACCCCCAAACCCCACACACCTCCCCCCCGTTAACCAGAAGTGATGTCATCCAAGGGCCCCAGAAAAAAACGGAAGTGATGTCGTCCAAGGGGCCGGCACCTGGTGGGATTTCCCGGGAATGTTCTGCAAGGAACTGAGAAAGGCAGTCAGCACACCATTGCCACCCCCTGGTCTGCTGTGGTATTACAGTTACTCAAGCCCTTTAGCTGCCTCCTACTCGCACGTGTCTGACAGATGGCCTGAGCTTCAGCCCCTGATTGACTATTAGGGTTGCCCAGAAGACCTCCGGTGATTTGTCAGATTCATAAAATCCAGGGGTCTTTCTGAGCGTAAGGGTTCACAGCTTTGCAAAAATGAGATGGAAATCCAGTAGAGCTCAGGTAAGTTGTGCCGAACTTCCAAGCAAGTAAAGCTGCAGTGGCTACAGGCCCTGAATACGTATGTCCATGCTGGCCCTGCAAACCTTCATTTTTCCAAAGATTACATTTCAACTCCAGCCGTGTTTTTTTTTTTTAATTTATTATTATTATTTTTGCAAGGGGCTGCCAGTACTCTTTAGATATAAACGAATTACCTTGAAACGATGAGCTGTGATCTCTGGCCCCTTCACATATGGACTTTCTGCGGCTCTCCAGGGCCAAACCCCCCCCTCCGTATAAATGTAAATCTCTAATTGCCAAACAAAGCGTTCAAAGGAAAAACAAAACTTTAAATTACTCAGTAGGAAAATTGTACACCGGATTGATTCTAAGGCATCAATCATTTATAAAAGATTCTTTTTCACAGCGTGAAAAATTTACATCAATTGATGGCTGACTTTCATGCTCAGCAGGGGCATGCCTTTAAAATGTGTCTCGTTTCTTTTAAAAGAAATAAAGAAAAGTCCAAGGCATCTGTTAAGTTAACAATACGCGGTTATGCTACCTGTTTTTCTTAACTGTTACCTCCAATACATTATTACATTTTCCCACTTTTTCCATTACATATGTATTATGCAGGCTTGGAAAATGGTGTGCGATGTTCTTCCATTATCCCACCGCCCTAAACCGCATTAAACTGGTGAAAATAATAATGTCCCATTATAAGAAAGGAGAACACTCCGAAAATCTCCTTATCCAGTTCTAGGAGTGTGAGGAGCAAACAGAGGGCGTCAGAGGGGATCTTCAGAGCGACGCCGTACGGGAGCCATTTGTCCATGTGGAGCTTCCAGAAAGATCTTTTATTAATTTAGATCTGTAACAGGCACCACACAGTGAATACCCACGAATAGACGGTAACGGACCTGTGAAATACCAGTGGCTCCGCATTTTAATGCCTACTGGGCATTAAAGATTTCAGGGTTTTGTTTCCTGCATATTAAGAAGTTTTCAAAGCACAACAAACCAACTCCACATGCAAAGAATTCTTCCCAGAATGAAATACTTCTTGGTGAAGCAAAAGTTCTACGAGGAACCGCACAACCCGCTAGAGAACCATAAAGTGCCATTAAAGAACTGGCAATGTTGAAGGAGTGTAGGTGTGAGATCTGAACCCGGGGATCCACAAGGCAGCAGCTCTCAGTGCACTGAGCCCGATGAGATGACGTGCGTAAGGAAAACGAAACGAAACCAAAGGACAAGACAAGAATCGGGGATCGAAGTCGAAAAAGAACAGAAGGGTCAAAGCCGAAATTAAAACGTGAGACGAGCGTTAACAAAGTTGTTTAGGTCTGTTAATCTTAAAAGGTTTTGGTATTCGCAAATTAGATAAATGGATGGATAAATAGATGTGAAAGGCACTATATAATAGATATTTACATGTGAAAGGTGCTATATAATCGAGTGATAGATAGGGTCACACACATGGACATGGGATGTAGCTAAAGAGCTTGAGTAAGTTCAATTCCGAGTCAGACCAGGATGTGACAGAGTGCACTGACTCTTTTTCTCCTTGGCCTGCAGACCATCCACAGGAGATTCCACCTGGCGTCACTTCCGGGTCCGAGTCTATAGAGGAAGACCTCCAGCCCCTGTGATGTCACGTCCGGGCTCGAGCCTATGGCTGAAGACCCTTCTGCGCCCAACCCCTCTGACCTCACTTCCTGTCTTCCCTATTAAAAGGCTCCACCTTTTCCCTATTGCCTCAGTTCTGTTTTGGACTCGGTTTTGTGCACAGCAGTGTTATCACTAATCATCAATTTGGAGCCAGGAAACCAAATATACAGGTGGCTGCCCCAAACCTTGCTATGGCTCTTTGTGGAGTGTGTGACAATAGATAGATGTGAAAGGCACTATATCACATAGAAGGCATTAGATAGATAGATGTGAAAGGTGCTGTATAATAGAGTGATAGAAAGATGTGAAAGGCACTATATCACATAGAAGGCACTAAATTCATAGATGTGAAAGGCACTATATAATAGATATATAGATAGATGTGAAAGGCTGTGGTGGGTTAGCGCCCTGCCCAGGATTAGTTCCTGCCTTGCACCCTGTGTTGGCTGGGATTGGCTCCAGCAGATCCCCGTGACCCTGTGTTTGGATTCAGTGGGTTGGAAAATGGATGGATGGATGTGAAAGGTACTATATAATAGAGTGATAGATGTGAAAGGTACTATATAATAGAGTGATAGATGTGAAAGGCACTATATAATAGAGTGATAGATAGATGTGAAAGGCACTATATCACATAGAAGGCACTAGATTAATAGATGTTAAAGGCACTATATAATAGATATATAAATAGATGTGAAAGGCACTATATAAAAGAGTGATAGATGTGAAAGGCACTATATAATAGAGTGATAGATGTGAAAGGCACTATATAATAGATGTGAAAGGTACTATATAATAGAGTGATAGATGTGAAAGGCACTATATAATAGAGTGATAGATAGATGTGAAAGGCACTATATCACATAGAAGGCACTAGATTAATAGATGTTAAAGGCACTATATAATAGATATATAAATAGATGTGAAAGGCACTATATAAAAGAGTGACAGATGTGAAAGGCACTATATAATAGAGTGATAGATGTGAAAGGCACTATATAATAGATGTGAAAGGCACTATATAATAGAGTGATAGATAGATGTGAAAGGCACTATATCACATAGAAGGCACTAGATTAATAGATGTTAAAGGCACTATATAATAGATATATAAATAGATGTGAAAGGCACTATATAATAGAGTGATAGATGTGAAAGGCACTGTATAATAGAGTGATAGATGTGAAAGGCACTATATAATAGATGTGAAAGGTACTATATAATAGAGTGATAGATGTGAAAGGCACTATATAATAGAGTGATAGATAGATGTGAAAGGCACTATATCACATAGAAGGCACTAGATTAATAGATGTTAAAGGCACTATATAATAGATATATAAATAGATGTGAAAGGCACTATATAATAGAGTGATAGATGTGAAAGGCACTATATAATAGAGTGATAGATGTGAAAGGCACTATATAATAGATATATAGATAGAAGGCACTAAATTCATAGATGTGAAAGGCACTATATAATACATATATAAATAGATGTGAAAGGCTGCGGTGGGTTGGCGCCCTGCCCGGGATTGGTTCCTGCCTTTTGCCCTGTGTTGGCTGGGATTGGCTCCAGCAGACCCCCCGTGACCCTGTGTTTGGAGTCGGCGGGTGGGAAAATGAATGGATGGATGTGAAAGGCACTATATAATAGAGTGATAGATAGATGTGAAAGGCACTATATCACATAGAAGGCACAAGATTCATAGATGTGAAAGGCACTATATCATAGAGGTGGATAGGCATGAAAGGCACTAGATAGATTGATAAGAATGACACTACATAGACAGATAGATAAATAGATTTGAAAGCCACTATATAATTGATAGATCTAAAGAAACAATGGTCAGAATTTAAAACTGGGCTCCTAAGACGTCTAATGTAAGCTCAGCTTGTGGTGCCGAGGTTAAACGCTCATCATGGCCTCCCCATCTAAAGTTCAAGCTGAAGAGAAACACATAAATAAATGTAAATATTATCCTCCTCTTTCGGCAACTCCAGATATCACAAAACTCTCATAAGTGGTAACACCATGAGGCTCTCTGAAGAAACCCCAAAATTCTGCCACCGGCTGCACTCCTTTCTCTTTCTTGTCAGTTAAATTATCTCGGTAGGGGAGGCTGTTAGAGCAAAAATAGAAACACTCAGCGGCTTCTTGCCTGGTGAGGCCGACTACGGCTGATGGCAGCGCGCTGACGAAGGTGGAGGAGAGGGTGCAGCTTCTTTATAATGGTTGCCACCCTGCATTTGTCTGTCTACTTTACAATTAAAGCAAATGGAGCGCCAATGAGAAGTAGGCCCATGTAAATGAAACAAAAATGTCTGCAGCTGGAAGAAGTTGCATGAAACACAATACAAGTGCCTTCACTTTATTTCACACTTTAGTGAGCTGTACATTCCATTTGAAATGGATAAAGTTGTCATTTTTGGCTATTCAATCTGCACCCAATAAACCAGTAATGATCATTTTAAATAAATAAACATATACATAGATAAATAATATATTGTGATGGAAGGCCACAGCCAATACCTGGCCGGGACACCAGTTGGATGGAAGGACTGGGGGAGAAGACATCTGCAAGGCATTACCTACCCCGGGACATTTATATATAAGATACTTCTGGAGATGACCAGGGGTGAACGTTTGCTCAAAACTGGATGGGAACAATCAGACCACTCCCATTTCTAAACCAATCCAACGCCTCTGGAAGGCGGTGCGCAAAGTAGGGGTGGGCTTTATTTTTTTTATTTATTTATTTATTTTTTTATTTTTTTGATTTGAATTACTGCAGTGGGCTGGCGCCCTGCCCAAGATTTGTTCCTGCCTTGCACCCTGTGCTGGCTGGGATTGGCTCCAGCTGACCCCCTTGACCCTTTGTTCGGATATAGCAGGTTGGAAAATGACTGACTGACTGATTTGAATTAGAAACAGATAATATTGCATACAGTCAAGACAAATTGAACAAAGCAAAATTTGACCCAGCAGACGCAGCTACTCTATAAAAGGAGCAAGAAGAGATGGGTATCATTTTCCCTGAAATGGAAGCTTATTCTAAAATGTTATTGATTAGATCCTACCATATTTTTTTAAAAAGTTTTGAACAGATCCTCTAAGTAGGAAGTTGATTTTTTTTTTTCCAATTTCATGTAGTTTAGAAAATCGATTACCCACTGACTTAAAGTGCATCCGTAAAGTATTCCCAGCGCATCACTTTTTCCACATTTTGTTATGTTACAGCCTTATTCCAAAATGGATTAAATTCATTTTTTCCTCAGAATTCTACACACAACACCCCATAATGACAACGTGAAAAAAGTTTGCTTGAGGTTTTTGCAAATTTATTAAAAATAAAAAAACTGAGAAATCCCATGTCCATAAATATTCACAGCCTTTGCCATGAAGCTCAAAATTGAGCTCAGGTCCATCCTGTTTTCCCTGATCATCCTTGAGATGTTTCTGCAGCTTCATTGGAGTCCACCTGTGGTAAATTCAGTTGACTGGACATGATTTGGAAAGGCACACACCTGTCTATAGAAGGTCCCACAGTTGACAGTTCATGTCAGGGCACAAACCAAGCATGAAGTCAAAAGAATTGTCTGTAGTCCTCCAAGACAGGATTGTCTCGAGGCACAAATCTGGGGAAGGTTACAGAAAAATTTCTGCTGCTTTGAAGGTCCCAATGAGCACAGTGGCCTCCATCATCCGTAAGTGGAAGAAGTTCGAAACCACCAGGACTCTTCCTAGAGCTGGCCGGCCATCTAAACTGAGCGATCGGGGGAGAAGGGCCTTAGTCAGGGAGGTGACCAAGAACCTGATGGTCACTCTGTCAGAGCTCCAGAGCTCCTCTATGGAGTGAGGAGAACCTTCCAGAAGGACAACCATCTCTGCAGCAATCCACCAATCAGGCCTGTATTGTAGAGTGGCCAGACGGAAGCCACTCCTTAGTAAAAGGCACATGGCAGCCCGCCTGGAGTTTGCCAAAAGGCACCTGAAGGACTCTCAGGCCATGAGAAAGAAAATTCTCTGGTCTGATGAGACAAAGATTGAACTCTTTGGTGTGAATTCCAGGCGTCATGTTTGGAGGAAACCAGGCACCGCTCATCACCAGGCCAATACCATCCCTACAGTAAAGCATGGTGGTGGCAGCATCATGCTGTGGAGAACTGGGAGACTAGTCAGGATAAAGGGAAAGATGACTGCAGCAATGTACAGAGACATCCTGGATGAAAACCTGCTCCAGAGCGCTCTTGACCTCAGACTAGGGTGACGGTTCATCTTTCAGCAGGACAACGACCCTAAGTACACAGCCAAAATATCAAAGGAGTGGCTTCAGGACAACTCTGTGAATGTCCTTGAGTGGCCCAGCCAGATTCCAGACTTGAATCCGATTGAACATCTCTGGAGAGATCTTAAAATGGCTGTGCACCGACGCTTCCCATCCAACCTGATGGAGCTTGAGAGGTGCTGCAAAGAGGAATGGGCGAAACTGGCCAAGGATAGGTGTGCCAAGCTTGTGGCATCATATTCAACAAGACTTGAGGCTGGAATTGCTGCCAAAGGTGCATCGACAAAGTATTGAGCAAAGGCTGTGAATACTTATGGACATGGGATTTCTCGTTTTTTTTTATTTTTAATAAATTTGCAAAAATCTCAAGTAAACTTTTTTCACGTTGTCATTATGGGGTGTTGTGTGTAGAATTCTGAGGAAAAAAATGAATTGAATCCATTTTGGAATAAGGCTGTAACATAACAAAATGTGGAAAAAGTGAAGAGCTGTGAATACTGTCCGGATGCACTGTAAGTGTGGTGAGATGAGATTCTTCCAATTGAGCAAGATAAGTCTAAGTGCTAGTAGTGTAGTAAATTAAATTACAGTTTGTTTGTCCTCCTCCACTTTAAGGCCTTCTGGGAGCCCACCAAACACAGCTGATTGTGACACCAAGACTGTCTGAGAGATATGAAAAAGATTTTTGTCCAAAATGTTGTTCATTTGGTGCACGTCCAGAACATGTGGCCCAGCGAGGCTGGAGCTCGATTGCAATGTTTACAGGGTGAATCTTGTGATGGGAAATGTTTTGGACAATTTTATAAGAGACTTGCTGTCCCCCCGCGGCTCCACCCATGTAGTAGTGAAACAGGACAGCCTTTAAAAATAAATAAAAAATCATTTGTATTGAGAAGAATTTATATTGAATGTTTTTGTATCCGAGGGCCTCTTGATATACAGTATTTTTGGTTTAGCTATCAGGAGTGAGAATGTAGCTGTGATATTGTAACATACAGTAAATTTA